>NW_027138678.1:907500-1122500 GCF_035084215.1 Heptranchias perlo
GTGACTGGAAGGCTGTTTCCACTGCGATTCCTCAGGGCTCAGTAATTGGTCCATTGCTTTTTGTGGTATATTTGGACTTAAATATTGGGGGCATGACGAAGAAGTTTGCAGATGATACAAAAATTGGCCGTGTGGTGGATAGTGAGGAGGAAAGCTGTCGACTGCAAGAAGATATGAACGGACTGGTCAGGTGGGCAGAAAAGTGGCAAATGGAATTCAATCCAGAGAAGTATGAGGTAATGCATTTGGGTAGGGCAAACAAGGCAAGGGAGTACACAATAAATGGGAGGATACTGAGAGGTGTAGAGGAAGTGAGGGACCTTGGAGTGCATGTCCACAGATCCCTGAAGGTAGCAGGACAGGTAGATAAGGTGGTTAAGAAGGCATCCGGGATACTTTCCTTTATTAGCCGGGGCATAGAATATAAGATAGTATCGTTTCAGCTACAAACCAATTGGGTCACAGTAACAACAACAATTTATATAATGTTATAAAATGTCCCAAGGCGCTTCACAGGAGCGATTATCAAACAACATTTGACACCGATCCATATAACGAGATATTAGAACTGGTGACCGAAAGCTTGGCCGAAATAATGGATTTTAAGGTGCTTCTTAAAGGAGAAAAGACGAACAGACAGGCGGAGAGGGTTGGGGAGGGGAGGGGGGAATCCCACAGCTTACTACCCGTTTTATTCTACCGCCCGAAATTAATTCCTACCGCTGGACGCTTCAGCTTTAAAAGATGGACAACTAGATGGATGAACCGAAAGATAGTTCGGTACACAGAAAGGCAAAAAAGCCAGGAGACAGACAGATCGAGAGATTGATAGATAGATAGTTAGATCGATCGATAGATAGATAGAAGGGAGGTAGATAGACAGATAGGTAGATAGAGTGTAGATAGATAGATAGATGGATAGATAGAGAGAGAGAGACGGATAGACAGGTAGATCGATAGATACGTAGATAGATAGATAGATAGATAGATAGATAGATAGATAGATAGATATAAGATAGTTCGATAGATAGATAGATAGAGAGATAGATAGATAGATTCAGAGATGGGTAGATAGATGGATAGATAGGGAGTCAGATCGATTGATAGATAGATACAGAGATATATAGATAGATAAATAGATAGATAGGCAGACAGACAGAAGACAGAGTCGTTGAAAGATCGATAAAAGCAGACTGACAATGCGATATAATAATTTATGGGCCGCCTATTACTTGGTAACTATTAGAAATTTTGTTATTCTGTTTTCTAATTTTCAGTAAAGGAGATTTACCGTGTTGGCTCCATCAGACTAAATTAATTGCGACCACATTCAACTTATTGAGTCGCAATCCAGGATGTTTATTGATTCAAATAAATGTATGTTTTAAATATGCAGCAGCATTGGTGCGAATATGTGCGAGAACTCCGGAAACCCCGTTTTCTCTGCCCAGCCCGACGCACTTATTGGTGGAGTCACCTATGAAGCCCCGATAGATTGGTTATGGACATTGCCCAGTTACAGAATAAAGCCGCAATATTTCTGCTTTTAGTTCGCAGGTGGTTTGGTAAAAATCGTTGTGAGTAGACGTCCATTTGTGAGTCAATCTCTGAACAACAGAGAAAGGTTCTCAAAATTACGTTTTATTATTCAACGATAAAAACAGTTAAGGTCGGAGGTGCGAAAAATTACAAAAAGATATCAATAAACATGCAGAATGGGCGTGTAAACAGCAAATTAATTTTAATATAGCTCAGTGTGAGGTTGTGCATTTTGGTGGGAGAAATTACGAGGCCACGTACACCTTGAAAAACAAGAGTCTAAATGGGGTCGAAGATCAAATAGATCTAGGGGTACAAATACAAATAATTAAATGTAACAACACAAGTTAACAAGGTCATTAAAATACAAACCAAGCACCGGGGTTTATTTCCAGAGGAATAGAATTGAAAAGCAGGGAAGTTATGTTAAACTTGTATAGAACCTTGGTTAGATCACACTTGGAGTACTTTGTACAGTTCTGGTCTCCATATTACAAGAAGTGCATAGAGCCACTCGTGAAGGTGTAAAAAAAAGATTTACAAGGACAATACGCGAACTGCGAGGTTATAACAAGCAGGAAAGGCTGAATAGGCTGAGGCTCTTTTCTCTAGAAAAGGGAAGGCTGAACGGTGACCTGAGAGAGGTCTTTACAATTCTGAAGGGGTTTGATAGGACAGACGTGGAGAAGATGTTTCCACTTATGGAGGAGTCCAAAACTCAGGGCCATAAATATAAGATAGTCACTAATCAATCGAATAAAGAATTCAGGAGAAACGTCTTTACCCAGACAGTGGTGAGAATGTGGAACTCGCTCCCACATGGAGTGGTTGGGGCGAATAGTGTAGATGGATTTAAGGGGAAGCTGGATAAACACATGAGGAGAATGGAATAGAAGGATATGCAGATAAGGTTAGATGGTGTGGGGTGGGAGGAGGCTCGTGTGAGCATAAACATCAGCACAGAGCATTTGGGTGGACTGGCCTGTTCTTTGCTGTAAATTCGATATAATTGTATGTACTATATTGGCCATTCCATCTCATTAAGTAGCATTTCAAAATGTCCATACATTTGAATCAATATAAGGCATCTCAGCAATATGGTTTAGAGCAAAAGCATCCGACACCAATATACCATGTTTACAGTTTAGCCTTTACCACCTGAACCGCAGATGGAAAATCTGTCGAGCAGGACGCCGTGTACAGAGAGTGAATGGTTAGATTTTAATCTTCACCATATGGGTGTGAAAAGAAAGGCAGCAAATTCCGACGGGATTTGCAAGCAACGGGCCGTCCTCCCCTCCAGATTGTCCTTCCTGCCCAGGAAATGATAAACACCCATTTGGTGAAAATTAAAATCTAACCATTCACTCTCTGTACACAGCATACTTATGACACGAAGACACAAAGGGGGACAGTTTAACTTTGAGATGGTGCAAACCAGGAGACATTGAATTATCCACTCATTGCACGCTAGCTTTTGCTTCACATTGACGTCAACGGGAGGCAACATCCAGCGTGATGTCTAAAGGGCAGCCAATTGGAAGTAACTCATTTCACAACGTTCTCAAAGTTGAAATTTCCCCATAAGGACTAACTTTCTGCGGGAGTTGTCCTGCCTTCTCCAGCCGTTTACATCATTTCTCCGCGGATCTACTGACCTTCCTCTGAAGTTATGGGAGAATGAAGAACACTGGCGGAATTTGAGGGCCAGAACCCCGTTACATCTTTTAATGTATTGCACCAAAACACGGCCGACGATGTAATACTCTTACACCATGTTTTGCCCTGCCTGTAGCAACACCAAAATCCACAGGTAGGATCTTTCTGCACAATATGAAAGTAAAAAATGTGACATGCTATCCTTTGACATTTAATGTCCTGTCAGAGTAAAGCATTCAGACCGGGCCCTTTAAATTGAACTGCTGGTGGGACTGAAATCTGTGTCCAGAAGGCCATGTGCAAGTAGCAATTGATTAATCTGCCTTCAGGCTAAAGTCTCTGGGGTCAGCTCATTTGCTAAGAGCACAAGTTGATTGACGTTGCCGCCATGTTTTATTTCTGGGTTTTTACTTCCTGCTTCGCTCTTATCTCCCTGCAAGGTTTTCGTAGATATTTGCATCACAGTCGTCCTCTTCCTCCCTTTGATCTCCTTCCAAACTAACTTCAGTGTTCGTGTGATTAAGGGTGGCGTATGTGATGGAATAATCGCCGGGGTCCGTCTTGTTTTTCTGCAATTAGAGAATATAGGGCTGAAATTATCCTTAGGCCGCAGGGCAGAACATGCGAGAGTGAATCAGCTGCCTGACTTACCATTCTCCCAATTTCCATTGCCATTGACTTCAATGAAAACAAAAGCCGGGAGAAGTGTAGAACAAGTGACCAATTCAACATCGTCTGATTGACACCGTGGTCAAAATTACCCACACTGGGCCTGTCTATTACTTGGCTGAGTTTACATCATTCCACTTATGAGTTCTCTCTGATTTCATATTTATAGTTAAAGAAGAACTTAATTAAATGTTTGGAAGGAAAATAGCAATGAAGAAATCAGCGACAAAATTTAAACGAGAGATGACTCCAATAATCCTTCGGAGGAGGAAAACTCCACTGATCTTCATCATTCTGTAAACAAATGGCAACAGAACCTTTAAAATAATGGACAGGAATCAGTTTACTGACGACTTGCTACTTTACCGGGATTTTCAACTTGCTGCCTGGGCTAAAAACTGGCGTAGAGTTCAAATTAATGCCAATGCAAATTGGGCTCTTTCTATTATGCCTTTTTCACACCCAAGAAGCAAGTTAAACATCGACCCCGATGATAGTAAATAATACACATCGGGGATGAATTTGATCCTGGGCAGTGGGAGCTTTACGAGTGCCCGTTTTACACAGAGCCTGATTTGCCTTTCGATAACCATCTGCCTCGACAGGCTGCCCCTCGGTGACATCATCTGAGAACACAATGTCAATTTCCATATGTACGTTGACGACACCCATCTCTACCTCACCACCACCTCTCTCGACTCGTCCACTCTCTATGATTTGTTAAAACACTTGTCCAACTTCAAGGACTGGACCAGCAGAAATTTCCTCCAATTAAATATTGGGAAGACCGAAGCCATTGTCTTCGGTCCCCGCCACAAACTCCATTCCCTCGCCACCGACTCCATCCCTCCCCCTGGCCACTGTCTGAGGCTGAACCGGACCGTTCGCAACCTCGGCGTTCTATTTGACCCTGAGATGAGTTTCTGACCTCACATCCACTCCATCACTAAGACCGCCTACTTCCACCTCCGAAACATCGCCCGTCTCCGCCCCTGCCTCAGCTCATCTGCTGCTGAAACCCCCATCCATGCATTAGTTACCTCTAGACTTGATTATCCCAAAGCTCTCCTGACTGCACTCCCATCTTCCACCCTCCATAAACTTAAGCTCATCCAAAACTCTGATGCCCGTATTTTAACTTGCACCAAGTCCCGTTCACCCATCACCCCTGTGCTTGCTGACCTACATTGACACACGGTCTGCGAAAGCCTCGATTTTAAAATTCTCATCCTTGTCTTCAAATCACTCCATGTCCTTGCCCCTCCTTATCTCTATAACCTCCCCCAGCCCCTACGACCCTCCCGGATCTCTGCGCTCCCAGTAATTTGTGGCCTCGTATGCATCACTGATTTTAACCGATCCACCATTGGCGGCCGTGCCTTCAGCTGCCTGGGCCCTAAGCTCTGGGATTCCCTCCTTAACCTCTCAACTTCTCCTCCTTTAAAACGCTCCTTTAAACCTACCTCTTTGACCAAGCTATTGGTCACCTGTCCTAATATCCCCTTATGCAGCTCGGTGTCAAATTTTGTTTGAAAATCGCTCCTGTGAAGCGCCTCGGGACGCTTAATACGTTAAAGGCGCTATATAAATGCAAGTTGTTGTTGTTTTTGCTGTTGTAGATTTAAATATGGTCCGTTCCTATAACTGGTGAATGAGGTTTTACTTCGGGAAGGCAAGTTAACCCAATCCCGATAGTCAGCATTTGTTGTGGAATTTATCAGCAGAATCTTTCCCCTTTAAGGATAACTGACCTGTTTCCCTCCTGAGCCGCCATCATCTTTACCTGCGATTAAAACAAACACAAATAATGTTACAATCTGGGCAGACAATGATTAATCAAACCTAGTCAGGGGTAATTTTAACCTAACCCACATCGGCCCGAAAACTACGGGATCCGGCAAACAACGGTTTTGCTCCCGCTGCGTTTATCCTGTCTGTTTTCGGCCAGGGCGAGTTAGATTATAACTACCCAATTATCTGGTAAGACATTTCTGCAGGATTATTAACTGTCCTTTCGCCTTGTTCCCAATTTATTAAGCAGCAGAAACATAATGACAGTATCTGCTATCTGACATGATCTTGTGAATCTGTGTTAGTTCCACATTAACCTCATCTATTCTACTCCAGTATAAAGCATAATTTTTTCGAACAATTGTTCTTAAACTCATTGTCGCTATCATAATCATGAATCTTTCTGGAAGCGAAAATGTACCTTTTACTCCTATATCTCTGTGATTCGTCTGAGGACGTTTGTTCTACGTTACAGGTGTTATATAAAAGCAAGTTATTGTTTTTCTAAACTCTACCTTCATGTACACTTTGGTTAATTTTCACTTTCACTGCATGGCAGAAAACGAGCGGGAGCGTGCCGGCCGCTCGTTTTGCACTCCGCCTGATTTTACTTCCCATTGGCCCTGAAATTCCCGCGTGTTCTTCCAGATTCCCGCCACAACTTTTCAGGAACTTTAGTAGATCAATTGCAGTGATTATTTTAACCATGTGCTCATGAAGTGACTAAGAACTTTGTAACCGTATCACTTCAAAAATGACAGTCTAAATTATAGAGGTAGAAATTGAGAATAGGCGGTAGTGCATTGAGCGCGGGCTATAGGCCCCGCCTGAGGATAAGCTCCAAGTTCCATGATCCTTATCAGCAGCTGTGAAAAATTCACTTAATTTACCAGCGTCTCTTGACTTTTTCATCATGACCACAGAATAAACTACGTCGGCAGCAGGTTTGGTATAATCTACATGGAAGCAAAAAAAAAACACTGCATTAAGGAAACTGTATTAATATAGAGAGCTAGGTAGAGAGGTAGATAGATTGACAGATACATAGACATGTAGGTAGATGATAGACAAGTGGATAAATATATAGACATGACGTACAAAGGCAACAGTCTTAGTATCTGTATTTCGAATAAAGTTCATATGATTATGTTGTTTAATGCCCATTAGTGTAGCAGGTATGATATCGAGCTATTAACCCTGTGAGAGGTAAAAAAAAACACTTATGGGATGTCGAGAGTGCACATAAGTTTACATGAAATCAGTTGACCATAAACCCCTATGGCCCGTCCTGCCGTCTGGAATGTTTTATTCACATCCCTCTCGATTAAACTTTTATTGTTGTACTTAACCAACTCTATAATGGAAGTCAATGGGACGTATAATCGGACGACCTTATAACGTGCAGCATATTCGAAAACGCCTATTTTACACAATCACACATAGTTAAAATGACTCCCATTGACGGCTGGTCGCCGACATTAGAACAGTGACTGCGCTCTAAAAGTAACCAGTTAGCTTTGAAGTGTTTTGAGACTTCCTGAGGTCGTGAGTGGCGCTTTTCATGAGAAAGTTCTTCCCTCTTTCATTGTAACCTGACAGGTCACAGTGTTGAGCATGTAAAGTGTTCCGATCAATCTCAAGGTAGCTGCAGATATTAGAGGTATGGTTTCTGGTATATTTAAAGCAAGTTGTCAAAGGAAGGAACTGTGTTGCAACGGCATGTTTGCAATGTGTATACATTATGGACATAGGCAGATCTATTGCTTTGATTGCAATCTTAAAGAATGGACAATGTTTGTAAAACGTACACAATATTTGCCGTCAACGATATCGATCGACTTAAATTTTACAATTGTTAGCGTTGCTGTAGTTAATTGCAACATTATTATTGAAAACAATCACGATAATCCACGCAATAGCTATCCGAAAACAAGGACAGCGATAGTTTGTGTACAAGTTACAAGGATATTGTTGCCAAGAAATGGAACTCACAAAATGGCAATAACTTTTTTTGTCATTTACAAGTCCATGTACTGTGGTTCCTATACAGGCAGTCCGAGACTGCATCGATCGATTGAGACCCTGCCCAGATAACTTCTCACAGTCACAAGATAATTGTTACCACCGCCCCCCACGAGCCCCACCCAAGCAGTTACCCAATCCTATGAGATAAACATTTCCCTCCAGCCAGGAACAAAGCAAATCATTACCTTCTCTGGGCTTCGTGCCTTGTACTACACAGTAGGTTAACTGGTCTGCATCCGGAGCTGTAGAGAGAGAAAGAAAATAATCACATAGTTACTCAAGGAGGCATTTAGATACCAGATCTGTCCCACAATTCATGATGGGAATTTTACTGGTTCAGGAGGAAAGCAATTAGATTACCTCACCAATGCAAGATAACCCACCATTCAGTGAGTAAATGCACGAAGTGCCGTGGTCCTGAGCGATGGGTCCCAGGGACGCTTTCGATGAGTTGCTTGATTGCAATTGGGGTGACGGTGAGCTGCTCAATTGGTTCCATTGTCCCCAGGTCAGGGGCCCAGATATCGGCCTGAGACCAGGTCCAGCTCCCATTTCTGGGAACGTTTAGGTGTAATGGTCGTGAGGGAAAAGGACCCCCTCCTCTCTCAAGCCCTCAGAGTGTGAGTCATGAGGGTATCAATTTGTCTGGCCCATTCGCACAAAACGGCCGGCATCGCATTGGTCGCCTCTTATGCGCCCCGCTGTCTAATTGTCAAACTCCTACATTAACAGTTTTGGACTAACACGGAGATGGCCACTCTGCCCATTCAATCCTACCCGAGCAGTAATCACAAGAGACCATAAGACCATAAGAGATAGGAGCAGGTGTAGGCCATTCAGGCCCTCGAGCCTGCTCCGCCATTTAATGAGATCATGGCTGATCTGATTTTTACCTCAACTCCACTTTCCCGCCCTTTCCCCATATCCTTTCACTCCCTTCCTGATCAAAAATTGGTCTAACTCAGCCTTGAATGTATTCAATGATTCAGCCTCCACAGCTTTTTGGGGTCATGAAATCCAAAGATTCACGATCCTCTGGGAGAAGAAATTCCTCCTCATTTCCGTCCTAAACGGGCGACCAATTATTCCTAGTTTTAGATTCCCCCATGAGGGGTAACATCCTCTCAGCATCTACCCTATCGACTCCTCTCAGAATCTTGTATGTTTCAAGAAGATCTCCTCTCATTCTTCTAAACTCCAATGAGAATAGACCCAACCTGTTCAATCTTTCCTCATAAGACAACCCTTCCATGCCCGGAATCAACAGAGTGAGCCTTCTTTGAACTGTCTCCAATGCAAGTATGTTCTTCCTTAAATAAGGGCACCAGAACTGTCCGCAGTACTCCAGGTGTGGTCTCACCAGCACCCTGTACAGTTGCAGCATGACTTCCCTGCTTTTAGACTCCATCCCCCCAGAAATGAAGGCCAATATTCCGTTTGCCTTCCGGATTACCTGCTTCCGCCGTAACTTCAGTGGAAATTCGGCGCAAACAATGCAGCAGCGGCCGTTTCTGTGACGTTTTCACGGATCCTCCTCTGAAGTTACAGCGGGATATCGGGAAAACAGCCGCAGAAATGTACAACCCGAACACTGAATGCTATTGCGAGAAGCTCCAAGAAAATATAAACCCCGAAAAATCGATGCTATTTTATGGTATGCATCAGGTGATGTTTACCGGTATTCCGGGCTGATCCCACAACTGCATATTCGGAATTAGCTGCAGGTGTTTCTTCACTCAGCGACTGAGCTCCGATTCCAGTTCCCTCCCTTTGCAAAAAAAAAGTTCTCAGATTTAACGTTTGTTTCAGCTACAACTGAAATCTCACTTTCAACAAAATGTTGATGAATTGAAATAGTAAAAACTGAAATAAAACATTCATTTAGCTCTCAGAAACTGTAACAATGTCAAGCTCAGCAATATCAGAGACTCTGGGGGTAACACATCTGCCGCCCCTTAGCCTCCCGTCCGATATTCAGTTCCAATAAGGCGGGGCTTAGAACTGGGGCCAGATGGGACTCCGCCCGAATTGCATCCTATTCAGTATCGTCACGGATATAGTTACTCCTTAATAATATAAAGATTTCACTGACTTACCCCTGCGGCCGTGAAACACTTGACGAATTCTCTGGATAAAATAAGAACAGACATATTTCACCAAGTTGTACAGTAAATCTTTCTGTCAACAGGTGGCGTGGGTTTCTTTAAGTATTCTCCAAATATCAAACATCTTCATTCATCTTAATTACAAACATTTACAAAAGTTCATTTCAACAAATCATTACTGCAGCGCAAATGCAGAAAGAACGCCCGGAGACCATTGAGATAAGAACATAAGAAATAGGAGCTGGAGTAGGCTATTCGGCCCCTCGAGCCTGCTCCACCATTCAATCAGATCATGGCTGATCTTCGACCTCAACTCTACTTTCCGGCCCGATCCCCATATCCCTTGATTCCCCGAGAGTCCAAAAATCTATCTGTCTCAGCCTTTAATATACTCAACGATTCAGCATCTGGGGTAGAGAATTCCAAAGATTCACAACCCCCTGAGTGAAGAAATTCCTCCTCATCTCAGTCTTGAATGGCCGGCCCTGTTTTCTGCGACGATACCCTCTAGTTCTAGACTCTCCAGCCAAGGGAAACAATCGCTCAGCATTTACCCTGTCAAGCCCCCTCAGAATCTTATGTGTTTCAATGAGATCACCTCTCATTCTTCTAAACTCCAGAGAGTATAGGCCCATTCTGCTCAATCTCTCCTCATAGGACAATCCTCTCATTCCGGGAATTAATAATTAAGATATTGCCATAAACTGCAGCACCGATCCCACAAAAGACTTTGCAGCATCATAATAACCATGACTGGTGCTGACATTTCTGCGCCTCGCCCAGCAAAATACCTTTTCAGAACACGAGCAGGGGGAAAGATTCCCTCAACCCAGCAAGTTGGACTCATGCATGTTCTGACCACCTCATTATAAAGAGCTCTTCATTCTCAAACCCTACTGTTCCATTTCGAATGCTTCAACTGAATATGGGGGGCGGGCTGGGGTGGGCGTGGAGGGCTGGTGGACTGAATCCCGTCACGTGACCATAGAGTCAATCACCTGCCCGGAAGACATTACTCACTTTGCTTCTTGTTCCGAAGTTTGAAGAAAACCAATGCAATCAGGACAGCGATGAGAAACAGTGGGAGCACTGATGCTGTGATCGCGGTTGTGTGACTCTGTACTGGAATCAAATAACATATCCCATGATTAACATAATACAGTTTCAAACATTACGGATTCAACCTCGCAACATGTATATAATTAAAAATAACATATTTCCACCTGACCAGAATTCACTCCCTCCAAACCCCACCTCAGCCCCTCCACCCTGATCCATCGATTGTCAGCTCTGGACTCGATTATTGCAATGTCTTCCTTTCTGGTCTCCCAACTACACCGGAAAGTAACTCCAACTGATCGAAAAGTCCCTGACCTGCGCTAAGTCCTATTCGCCCCTGGATACCTAGCGGTCAATGTATCAAATGTGAACTCCTGGTCCTCGTATTCATCCTATTTCTGAAACATCTCCCCCAAATGTAGTTCTATGTTTACATCCTTTAGTCATTTGATTCTGGACGATTGATCGTGCCAAAGTCTTTGCCTCACTATTGGTGAACCAGCTTACGGTTACACTGGCCCTACTTTCTTCAACCACCTGTCGAATGCCCTTTCCATCCATCCTTCTCCAGCGGAGCCTCACGGGAATAGCTCAGAGAGAGCATTTCAAAAGAGCGCGAGGAATCCGAGTGGTGACGTCACTGAAACAGAGCGAAGAATCTGAAAAGTGACGTCTTAGCGAACGCCGAGGGAGAAATGGTGGAGCAGAGGTTTATATGCTAAGTGTTTGAAATGGAACTGCATATTAGGCTTAAGGGACTACTGAACTAACAAAGATAATAATACACAAACGGCAAGGGCAAAAACCAAACCATCACCTTGAAGTAAGCAGTGGTAATAGGTTAAATATACTAAACAGACTGCCATCGTCCCACCATTAGTGAAGGAGCTTTGATCTACTTTGGACCCACACTCTTAATCACTCTCCCTAAACCCCTTTCAATCTCCACTTCTTCATCCTGCATCAAAGGCCTTCTCAAGACGCATGTTTACAGCCAGGGTTTTGCTTAGCCCTGCTAATCTCTCTCTCTCTTCTCTGCATGGCTCCTTGTCGTTTCCCTGTATATCTTCAGTTGTGAAGCTATTTGAGAGTTGCTATTGGTTATTTAATTACCGTTTTCCCTTTATTAAGCTCACTTCATTAACCAAACATTGAATTTACATGAATCATAAAGTTCCCCCTGAGGTGCGAGGTGTCTGTTATATAATATACATCATGCGAGTTCAATATATTGTGAGTTTTGCCGAAATAAAAGTAATTTATAACATTGGACCAAGCAGCATGAATCTATTACCTGGTACGGTGACATCTATATGGTTGCTGGTTGTGTTAAATATCCCGACATCCTTCCCTCTGTTGGCCGCAACACAGTGATATCGCCCTCCGTGGCTTATCTCGAATGAATTGATAATGAGCTCACTCCCGTCCGCGTTAAAGTGATAAGATTCGCTGATGTTTTCTAACTGTCGGCCGTTTAGGTACCAGTGGAAACGCGGCTCAGTGCCTTCCGTCACCAGGCACCGGAGGACGAGACGGAACCCTGCTGAAATCTCAGTCTGGTTTGTATTGGATGTGAGGAAAGCGCCAGCCACGGGAACTAGAGGATTGCAAATAAGGTGAAAGGAGCAGAGAATTCATTCAGCATAACTTACCACTATTTTAGCAGAAAGACTTTCAAACCAGAAATAATTGTCATGATTATCAAACCGACACTTGATAAATTCAGATAACATTCTTTGTTCCTTTTTGGAATTCTACTGCTCAATTGAAATGAATCAATTGATGGATGGTCAAGAGGGTGTTACCCCCTCCTACCTAACCCCACAAGCAGTAATTCCTGGACTGGTCTGTTTTTAATCACGTATTTGTTTCTGCCTCAGAGGTACTTATAGCAACTCACCTACAACTGAAACTGCAACGAATTCGCTATGTAGAGTAGGTCCTGTCACCTGGTTTGAAACCCCGCAACTGTAATTGCCTTCGGTGCTTTTGTTGACCTTAACGATTTCGAAAGTAATTTCGTTCAGGTCGGACTGCTCGAGGTGGAGTTCTTTATTTGAGTCTTTGTAGAAAATGTAGTTAATCGGGGCAGAACCGTTGTACACTGAACAGGTTAACGCCGCAGTGTCTCCTGCTATTGCCTCTTTACCGGGGCTAATTGTTAATTCCGGTTTTGACACGGGGACTCCTGTAAATGGAACCATTTGTTAGTTACCTTGCGTTGGTAGAATTTGTCGTGTTCCATTCAAAGGCAATTAAGACTTACATCATCATAATTGGGGTTGTCATTTAGGTTACAACTTAATTGAGGTCCGATTCCCTCCCTACTTTGGAATTATTAGAGGGAAGTGTGATCCTGGAACTACAATGATTCCTGACGCAATGCGCAGGTGACCACCGAACGACCTCTGATAGTCCCTAAATCCAATGGTTTCTGTCTACACCCCTCCTGCGGTGGAGGATTCCATGCTTCAGCAATCGTCTATGTAAGTAGAGTTCTTCCAACCTCTATCCTCGCTCTCTTAGTGACAATTAGACATTGATGACCCTTCCTTACTGAGTTCCCGACCAGAGGAAATGACCTTTCCCTGATCACTCTGTCACAATCCTTTTTAATTAGCCTTGGTTGCTCCTGTAGTGATAATCCCAGTACTTCAAGTCTTTCCTGATCAATAAATTTCCCCATCCCTGGCTTCATCCTGGTGAATCCACTGCACGTTTTATGAGGTATTAATGTTCTTTCTCTAATCCACACAAACTGTGGCCGAGCCAATCCTTTCTTCGCCATGAACCTATTAATTTATTCGGTGCGTGTGAGCTCGGAGTAGACGGAATTATTCCCGTCTGGACTCATGTTGAGGATTTGCTGAATAAAAGATGATGATAATTGCAGGTCGTTTTACTTACGTTTGACTAAAACGGAAACCTCATTGCTGTCTTTCGTCACCTCACTGTTGAAAGTAGTTGCTTTACACAGGTAAGTCCCTGAATCGTCCGGCCGAGCTGTGTCCATTATATAAGAGTTGAGCTCCGTATTTAAATTCAGAGCGTGTCCGTTTTTGAAAAAGAAGTAACACAAGTGAGGATTGCTGACAAATGTTTCAACCGAGCAGATGAATTTTAACCGTTGGGCTTCAAATATCTGAGCTTCAGGCTCAGCCCTCAATGTGGGTTTGGAGAAGAGCTCTACAAGAAAAAGAAAATATGGATTAGCTACTGCATCTATCACAAACTTAAACAGACACCATTGCACGGAAATCAATGCGGATCGGGTGGCTGGAGTCATACTTAGAACAAGGGAAGATGGTTGTGGGTATTCGAGGCCAATCATCTCAGCCCCAGGACATTGCTGCAGGAGGTCCTCAGGGCAGATGCATTTTAGACTGTTTTCAGGACCAGGTCCATTTTTCTACTCTGTTTAATTCAAAGAGTTTCCTGCACATTATACAACCAACAATGATTGTATCTAAATTTCTTTGCATTTAATCGCCTCCGCCAATCGGTGAAGCAAGCTTAATATGAAGCGTGTTACATTCACTAAAACCTATTTTAAAAGATAAAAGCAGATTAATTGCATCTACTATTAAACCATCAGCTTTCTATTTCTCGAGATGTTACCAATCACCAAGCAAAATGTTGGTCTTTTAATTGTACTTTTGCATTGGTTGCTTTTAATTAAGTATCCATATTTTATTGAATTAATTTATAAATTGCGAACATAAATCACACAGCATTAGATTAAATTCTGATTAAGTTTAATACTAAAACGATTAATTAAACTGCCATAAATATTATGCTCAGAGAAAGAAGGAATATATTAATTAAATTATAATCTGAATTTAGATTATCTTCATTGTCATCAGGTAAATACAAATTGGAGTATTGTAAAATAAACAAAATCACAGTTTTATCTTCAGTTACATCATTGATTGTTGTTGAACCAGGATTCAATATAGAAGTGTTTTATTTGTTATTATTTCGGAATCGGCCTGAAGCCCATGTTATTTTCGTGGCTGGGCATAATTTAAATTGAATCAGCGAGCTTCCAATGCTAATAGCGATCCCAAAAGACAGCTTGGGGGAAGGGAGGTGTCTCATAGGCCCAACTATCTTCAGCTACTTCATCAATCACCTTCCCTCATTCCTAGGGTGAGAAGCGAGGCCGGACACTGATGATTGCAGTGTTCAGTTCCATTCGCAACCCCTCAGATAATGAAGCATTCCATGCCCGCGTGCAGCAAGACCTGGACAACATCCAGGCTTAGGCTGATAAGTGGCAAGTAACATTCGCGCCAGACAAGTGTCAGGAAATTAGCATAAGAACATAAGAAATTGGATGTCGAGTTTTCAGGCAGGGTAAAGTGGGTGATAAAAAAGGAGGGAGGGCAGCATTATAGAATCAATTACAGTTGTGAGAAGGGATACTGGGTAGAACATATAGGACTGAGATGAGGAGAAATTTCTTCACTCAGAGGGTGGTGAACCTGTGGAATTCTCTACCACAGAAGGCAGTGGAGGCCAAGTCACTGAATATGTTTAACAAGGAGCGAGATAGATTTCTAGAGACAAAAGGTATCAAGGGGTATGGGGAGAGAGCTGGAATATGGTATTGAGATAGAGGATCAGTCATGATCATATTGAATGGCGGAGCAGGCTCGAAGGCCCGAATGGCCTACTCCTCCTCTTATTTTCCATGTTTCTATGTGACAGCAATATTTCACAATGAGCTTTGTCCAAGGTGTCTAAATAGTCATATTAGTGGTTTCAAACTTTCTTATAAAACCCAATTCCGAAAAATACACAAGAATATAAATATATAGAAACATAGAAAATAGGAGCAAGAACAGGCCATTCGGCCCTTCGGGCCTGCTCCGCCATTCAAAATGATCATGGTTGATCGTGTAATTCAGTACCCTGTTCCCGCTTTTTTCCCCATATCCCTTGATCCCTTTAGCATTAAGAAATATATCTATCTCCTTCTTGAATACATCTAATGACTTGGCCTCCACTGACTTCCGTGGTAGAGAATTCCACATGTTCACCACCCTCTGAGTGAAGAAATTTCTCCTCATCTCGGTTCTAAATGGCATACCCCGTATCCTGAGACTGTGACCCCTGGATCTGGACTTCCCAGCCATCGGGAACATCCTCCCTGCATGTAGAATGATGAATAATTGTAGGTCGTTTTACTTACGTTTGACTAAAACGGAAACAGCATTACTGTATTTCGTCACCTCACTGTTGAAATTAGTTGCTTTACACAGGTAAGTCCCCGAATCGTCCGGCCGAGCTGTGTCCATTATATAATTGTTGAGCTCCGTATTTAAATTCAGAGCATGCCCGTTTTTGAGAAATGAATACATCAAGTGAGAATTGGTGATAAATGTTTCAACCGAGCAGATGAATTTTAACCGTTGGCCCTCAAATATCTGAGCTTCAGGCTCAGCCCTCAATGTGGGTTTGGAGAAGAGCTCTACAAAAAGAAAATGTGGATTAGCTACTGCATCTATCACAAACTTAAACAGACACCATTGCACGGAAATCAATGCGGATCGGGTGGCTGGAGTCACACTTAGAACAAGGGAAGAAGGTTGTGGGTATTCGAGGCCAATCATCTCAGCCCCAGGACATTGCTGCAGGAGGTCCTCAGGGCAGATGCATTTTATACTGTTTTCAGGAGCAGATCCATTTTTCTACTCTATTTAATTCAAAGAGTTTCCTGCACATTATACAACCAACAATGATTGTATCTAAATTTATTCGAATGTAATTGCCTATTCCAATCGGTAAAGCAAGCTTAATATAAAGCTTGTTACATTCACTAAACCTAGTTTAAAAGCTAAAAGCAGAATAATTACATCTACAATTAAACCATCAGCTTTCTATTTCTCGAGATGTTACCAATCACCAAGCAAAAGGTTGGTCTTTTAATTGCACTTTTACATTGGTTGCTTTTAATTAAGTATCCATATTTTATTGAATTAATTTATAAATTGCTCACATAAATAACACAGCATTAGATTAAAGTCTTATTAAGTTTATTACTAAATTGCAGAATTAAACCCTCATAAATAATATGCTCAGATAAAGCAGGAATAAATTAATTAAAATATAATCTAAATTTAGATTATCTTCATTGTCATCACGTAAATACAAATTGGAGTAATGCAAAATAAGAAAAAATCACAGTTTTATCTTCGGTTACGCCATTGATTGTTGTTGAACCAGGATTCAATATAGAAGTATTTTATTTGCTATTATATAGGAATCGGCGTGAAGCCCGTGTCATTTTCGTGGCTGGGCCTAATTTAAATTGAATCAGCGAGCTTCCAATGCTGATAGCGCTACCAAAAGACAGCTTGGGAGAGGGGAGGGGTCTTCTAGGCCCAACTATCTTCAGCTGCTTCATCAATCACCTTCCCTCCATCATGAGGTCAGAAATGGGGATGTTCACTGATGATTGCACAGTGTTCAGTTCCATTTGCAACCCCTCAGATAATGAAGCAGTCCGTGCCCGCATACGGCAAGACCTGGACAACATCCAGACTTGGGCTGCGAAGTGGTAAGTAACTTTGACGCCAGACAAGTGTCAGGAAATTAGCATATGAACATAAGAAATGGGAGCAGGAGTAGGCCACATGACTCCTCGAGCCTGCTCTATATTCAATCTCATTATGGCTGATCTTCAACCTCAACTCCACTTTCTCGCCCGATCTCCATATCCCTTGATTGCCCTAGAATCCAGAAAACCGTCTATCTCAACATTGAATATATTCAATGACGCAGCATCCAGAGCCCTATGGGATAGATAATTCCAAAGATTCACAATCCTTTGTGTAAAGAAATTCCCCCTCATCTCAGGCTTTCATGGCCAACCGCTTATTCTGATACTATGCCCCCTAGTTCTAGGGGAAACAATCTCTCAGCATCTCAAACAAGAGAGAGCATAACCACTTCCCCTTGACATTCCATGGTATTAGTATAGCTGGGTCCCCCGCCACCACCGTGCTTGGCGTCACCATTGACCAGAATCTTAACTGGACCAGCCACTTAAATGCCGTGGTAACTAGAGACTGGGGATTCTGCAGCTCTCCTCCCAACTCCCCAAAGTTTCTGCACCACCTAAAGGGCACGCCAGGAGTGTGATGGAATACTCTCCACTTGCCTGGATGAGTGCAGATCCAACAACACTCAAAAAGCTCGGCACCATCCAGGTCAAAGCAATCTGTTTGATTGGCACCCCATCCACCACCCTAAACATTCACTCCTTCCACCACCGGTGCACTGTGGCTGCAGTGTGTACCATCCACAGGATGCACTGCAGCAACTCGCCAAGGCTTCTTCGGCAGCGCCTTGCTAACTAGCGATCTCCGCCGCATAGCAGGATAAGGGCAGCAGGTACCAGCACCTCCAAATTCGCCTCCGATTCACACAGCCTCGTGACTGGGACATAAATCGCCAATACTTCATTGTCACTTGGTCAAACGCCAGGAACTCCCTACCTAACAGCACTGTGGGAGAACCTTCACCACACGGACTGCTGTGGCTCAAGGAGAAAGCTCACCACCACCATCTCAAGGGACAACTTGGGGTGGGCAATAAATGCCAATCTGACTCCATTAGGTAATGGGTTTCATTCGAATTTAAATACAGAGCTTCGTCATTTTTGTAAAATAGCATCGGGCCACAATATTGCGCCTGAATGTTTCAACAACAAAATAAACGGTTGAGCCTCAAATATTTCATCTTCGGGCTCAGTCTTCAGTGTGGGTTTGGAGAAGAGCTCTGTGGAAGCAGAATATGGATTGACAGGTAATGGTTCCTGTCACAGAGTTAAACAAACAGCAGAGGTTAATAATAAGGGCAATGAAATGCCGATAGTCGCCACAAGGTGTAATCCAGACTTGATTTTACGCTTGATAACCAGCATCAGTATTGTGGAACGCGAGAGCAAGCAGCATTACTATATTGTTGTGGAATTTCTTTTGTCGCTATGTTTGCCGAGAACTTAAGCCGGTTAATATTTCGGCTGAAACAAGGACTGACACATCTGGCAAGGGCTCTATCTAAGGAGGAGTGCTCCAATAAAAATTGGTCTTTTAGTCGCTCCATGCTGTGTCTCATCGTAGACGTTCACCACGGCGAACTCCACAAATGTTCACAATTTCATCCTCCCAGCCGCCAGCCTAGTTGTGGGGGCGAATTTCTGTGGGGGTGAATTTCTGTGAGGGTGAATATCTGTGAGGGTGAATATCTGTGAGGGTGAATTTCTGTGAAGGTGAATTTCTGCGGGGCTGAATTTCTGTGGGGGTAGATTTCTGTGGGGTGAATTTCTGTGTGGGGGTAGATTTCTGTGTGGGTGAATTTCTGTGTGGGTGAATTTCTGTGTGGGTGAATTTTTGTGTGGGTGAATTTCTGTGTGGGTGAATTTCTGTGTGGGTGAATTTCTGTGAGGGTGAATTTCTGTGAGGATGAATTTCTGTGGGGTTAATAAAGTCGTTCTATTCTGTATCTCACCGCAAATGTTAATCACGGCGAACTCCACAGATATTCACAGCTTCATCCTCCCCGCCGCCAGCCTCGCTCTCACTATCTGAGATTAAAAACACCCGGACTTCTTATGGCCAGAGAAGTGATTCGGCGATTAGACAACACACACACGCTGTGACGCCAAGGAGAGGTGACCCGAAGATCTTCTTTCCGTTTCTTTATTAAAGGTCTGTGATTTAGCCCACACCGAACACGGAAGCGAAATGAGCAATAGAGAGGGAGAGGCGCATTTAACTAAATTCGGTCCCTTTAAAAGGTCGGTCAGCGGACCCATTATAGCTGCACCAGGGAGTCACCGGGACCTGCTGTTCCACCTCTCTTTTAGCATTGGTTCAATAGCGTGGTAGTTGAAGCGAGAGACGGGGATATCTGCCAGGTTTCAGGGGAGAATGCTCCCCGCCCTCATTTCAATGTGGCAGGACAGTGAAGTGGGAAGAGGCGGGCGACGGGAGGATGAAATCTGCCTTAATTCTCTTCACTATCTCGCCGCTTCTTTTTCAGGTATCGTGTGATATATTGATGTAAAATATATCAATATCGTGTCCGCAACCTTGCGCTGTATTATGTATAGATATTACAATATATGTATATAAAGACCCGCCGACCCACGCTTCAATTGTGAGTTGGAACTCTGAGTTGCTATTAATTGTCGGCTCAAGTCATACGTTTTTAGATAAATATCTTACGGCCGAACTTGAGCAGCTCCTTAGAGAACATACAGATAGAATTGACAGATTCAGAACGCCAAACACTTGTACACCAGCAGTACGCGAGTTTGGAGAAGTTCTCTGTGGAAGCAGAATATGGATTGACAGGTAATGGTTCCTGTCACAGAATTAAACAAACAGCAGAGGTTAATAATAAGGGCAATGAAATGCCGATAGTCGCCACAAGGTGTAATCTCGACTTGATTTTACGCTTGATAACCAGCATCAGTATTGTGGAACACGAGAGCAAGCAGCATTACTATGTTGCTGTGGAATTCCTTTTGTCGCTATGTTTGCCGAGACTTTAACCCTGTTAATATTTCTGCTGAAACAAGGACTGACGCTCCTGGCAAGAGCTCTATCTAAGGAGGAGTGCTCCAATAAAAATTGGTCTTTTCGTCATTCTCTGCTGTGTCTCATCGTAGATGTTCACCACAGCGAACTCCACAAATGTTCACAGTTTCATCCTCCCAGCCGCCAGCCGAGCTGTGGGGTGAATACTGTGGGGTGAATTCGTGTTGGTGAATTTCTGTGGGGGTGAATTTCTGTGAGGGTGAATTTCTGTGGGGTTTAATTTCTGTGGGTGAATTTCTATAAGGGTGAATTTCTGTGGGGGTGAATTTCTGTGGTGGTGAATACTGTGCGGGTGAATTTCTGTTGGGGTGAATTTCTGAGGTTGAATTACTGTGGGTGAATTTCTGTGAGGGTGAATTTCTGTGAGGGTGAATTTCTGTTGGGGTGAATTTCTGTGGGTGAATTTATGTGGGAATGAATTTCTGAGGGTGAATTTATGTGGGAATGAATTTCTGAGGGTGAATTTCTGTGTGGGTGAATTTCTGTGGGTGAATTTCTGTGGGGGTGAATTCCTGTGTGGGTGAATTTCTGTGAGTGTGAATTTCTGTGTGGGTGAATTTCTGTGGGTGAATTTCTGTGGGGGTGAATTTCTGTGGGGGTGAATTTCTGAGGGTGAATTTCTGTGGGGGTGAATTTCTGAGGTTGAATTACTGTGGGTGAATTTCTGTGAGGGTGCATTTCTGTGAGGGTGAATTTCTGTGGGGTTTAATTTCTGTGGGTGAATTTCTATAAGGGTGAATTTCTGTGGGGGTGAATTTCTGTGGTGGTGAATGCTGTGCGGGTGAATTTCTGTTGGGGTGAATTTCTGAGGTTGAATTACTGTGGGTGAATTTCTGTGAGGGTGCATTTCTGTGAGGGTGAATTTCTGTGAGGGTGAATTTCTGTGGGTGAATTTCTGTGAGGGTGAATTTCTGTTGGGGTGAATTTCTGTGGGTGAATTTATGTGGGAATGAATTTCTGAGGGTGAATTTATGTGGGAATGAATTTCTGAGGGTGAATTTCTGTGGGGGTGAATTTCTGTGGGTGAATTTCTGAGGGTGAATTTCTGAGGTTGAATTACTGTGGGTGAATTTCTGTGAGGGTGCATTTCTGTGAGGGGGAATTTCTGTGAGGGTGAATTTCTGAGGGGGAATTTCTGTGTGGGTGAATTTCTGTGGGTGAATTTCTGTGGGGGTGAATTCCTGTGTGGGTGAATTTCTGTGAGTGTGAATTTCTGTGTGGGTGAATTTCTGTGGGTGAATTTCTGTGGGGGTGAATTTCTGTGGGTGAATTTCTGAGGGTGAATTTCTGTGGGGGTGAATTTCTGTGGGTGAATTTCTGTGGGGGTGAATTTCTGTGGGTGAATTTCTGAGGGTGAATTTCTGTGGGGGTGAATTTCTGTGTGGGTGAATTTCTGTGAGTGTGAATTTCTGTGTGGGTGAATTTCTGTGGGTGAATTTCTGTGGGGGTGAATTTCTGTGAGGGTGAATATCTGTGGGGGTGAATTTCTGAGGGTGAATTTCTGTGGGGGTGAATTTCTGTGGGGATGAATTTTTGTGGGGGTGAATTTCTGTGGGGGTGAATTTTTGTGGGATGAATTTCTGTGGGGGTGAATAAAGTCGTTCTGTGCTGTATCTCACCGTGGACGTTCACCACAGCGAACTCCACAGATATTCACAGCTTCATCCTCCCCCCGCCAGCCTCGCTGTCACTATCTGAAATTAAAAACACCCGGGCTTCTCATCGACGATTAGACAACACACACACACGCTGTGACGCCAAGGAGAGATGACCAGAAGATCTTCTTTCCGTTTCTTTATTAGAGGTCTGTGATTGAGCCCACACCGTACACGTAAGCGAAAGGAGCAAAAGAGAGGGAGAGGTGCATTCTACTAAATTCGGTCCCTTTAAAAAGTCGGTCAGCGGACCCACTATGGCTGTACCAGGGACTCACCAGGACCTGCTGTTACAACTCTCTCTTAGCATTGCTTCTTCACATGGCATGTGAAGCGAGAGACGGGGCTATCTGCCAGGTTTCAGGGGAGAAGGCTCCCGGCCTCATTTCAATGTGGCAGGACAGTGAAGTGGGTGAAGTGGGCCGAGACGGGGCGACGGGAGGATGAAATCTGCCTTAATTCTCTCCACTATCTCGCCCTTCTTTTCAGGTATCGGGTGATATATTGGTGTAAAATATATCAATATCGTGTCGGCAACCTCGCGCTGTTTTATGTATAGATATTACAATATATGTATATAAAGACCCGCCGATCACGCTTCAGTTGTGAGTTGGAACTCTGAGTTGCTATTAATTGTCGGCTCAAGTAATAACGTTTTTCGATAAATATCTTACGGCCTAACTTGAGCAGCTCCTCCAGAGAACATACAGATAGAATTGATACACATTCAGAACGCCAAACACTTGTACACCAGCAGTAGGAAAAAGTATTCCTATTTCCGATTGAAATATTTAATACATACCGCTAACATGAACCGGCACTCTCGGTGATTTCTCACCATCCAAAGTACAATAATATTCTCCGCTGTACTCCGAACTGGTGACTTTAATTGTATGCCGAGCCTCGCTATTCTTCGCCTTCATTTCGTAGATCCTTGAATTGTCTTTGTAGAATTTAATGGCTTTATCTTTATGCCACCAATAGTAGTAGTTGTACCGGCAGATCAAAGTCAGAATATTTCCTTCCAAAACCGAAGGTGGCTCGGCCTTTAAGGTCACGCGGCCACCTAATGATGGGAGCAAAGTGTCACCGTTATAGTTTATCATCCGCTTAACTCACACTAAGGACTACTAGCACAGCACAGCCCGAATACATTGAAAATAACAATAGAAAATGCTTGGAAACATTCAGCAGGTCAGGCAGCATCTGTGGGGAGAGAAACAGAGTCAACAGAGTTAACGTTTCAGGTCAATGGCCTTTCGTCAGAACTGGTGACGTCGCTTCTCTCTCCACAGATGCTGCCTGACCTGTTGAGCGTTTCCAGTATTTTCTGCTTCCATTTCAGATTTTCAGCGTCCGCAGTATTTTGCTTTTGTTTTGCGGAAAACATTTAACATTAATAACTTATTTATCGGAATCGAGTTTCACGTCACCTGCTCCTCCCTCCAACCCCGATCCCGATTCCAATCCAGTCTGGGACAAATAAGGAACACTGAGGAAGCAGCGGTCAATTGGTGTTGAATTTACTAATGGTTGCAATAGGAGTTTATTAATGTTTCTCACCTCGTGCAGCCTTTCCCCACTATCCGGCCCAACTCTTCTTAGGTTGGAATTCTGTAAATAAACTATTTGGTTGGTAACAGCTACTAAATGTGAATTGATCCCCGCTTTTTCGGGAACTGTCGACTGAACTTGTGAAATGTCACGGAAGCTCCACTGGGTGGCGCTGTGGGGCCGAGATATTGACACCTCATCAAATGTTCAGTATATTTTATTGTAAAATTGCTTTGGTTTCATGTTTAATTTCCGATAATTTCAAATGAAGCGAAATAGGGCCATTAAGACTAGAGTTTGTACAACTTAATATGATCTGTCGTGTCCAATCAACTCCATCCCTCTTCCTGGCCACTGTCAGACCTGATCCAGAGTGTTCGTAACCTATTTGACCCTGAGATGAGCTTCCAACCGCATATCAGCTCCATCACCAAGACCGCCTACTTCTACCTCTGTTACACCACCCGTATCCGCCCCTGCCTCAGCTGAAACTTTAATTTATATCTTTGTTATGTGCATACTCGACTATTCCAATGCTCCAAATGCCGGGACCCCATCTTGCACCCTCCGTAAACATGAGCTGTTCAAAATTATGAGGGGTTTTGATAAAGTGGACAGGGAGATACTGTTTCCACTGCCAGGAGGGTCGGTAACCAAAGGGTACAGATTTAAGATGATTGGCAAAAAAAAAGCCAAGAGGAGGTGAGAATAACTTTTTTAACGTGGCGAGTTGTTATGAACTGAACAGGTGGTGGAAGCAAATTAATATTAACTTTGAATTGGATATATATTTAAAAGTTTCTCATTATTACTCTATCTAAACCCTTCATGATTCTGAACACTTCTATTAAATCCTCCCTTAATCTTCTCTGCTTTAAGAAGAACAACCCCAGCTTCTCCACTCTCTTCACCTAACTGATGTCCCGCGTCCCTGGAACCATTCGAGTAAATCTCCTCTGCACCCTCTCTCAGGCCTTAACATCCTTCCTAAAGTGCGGTGCCCAGAATTGGACACAATACTCCAGCTCGGGCCGGGCCAGCGTTTTATAAAGGTTTAAAATAGTTTCCTTGCTTTTGTTCTAAATGCCTTTCTTTATAAAGCCAAGGATACCGTACGCTTATTGACAGCCTTCTCAACTTGTCCTGTCACGTTCAAATATTTGTGTACCTCCACCCGCAGGTCTCTCTGCACCTGCACCGCCTGTAAAATTGTCCCATTTAGTTTATATTGCCTTTCCTCATTCTGCCTACCAAAATGCATCATTTCACACTTTCCTGCGTTAAATTGCATGGACTTGTAAAGGGTAGGAGAAGCCTGACAAACCTCATTGAATTTTTGGAATAGGTGTCTAAAGTTGCGGACAGGGTAGTCTACGGATGTTGTTTATATGCAGTTCCAGACGGCATTCGATAAAATCCCTCATAAGAGCCTGTTGGTAAAAGTTGAAGCTCATGGAATTGAGGGCAAATTATTGACCTGGTTAGGAGATTGGCTGAGCGGCATGTGACAGAGTGTAGGGATAATGGGCAGGTACTCAAATTGGCAGGATGTGACTAGTGGTGTCCCACAGAGATCTGTGCAGGTGTCTCAACTATTCGCTGTATTTATTAACGACTTAGATGAAGGGATAGAGAGCCACATATCCAAGTTTGCCAATGACACAATGATAGGTAGCATGGTAAGCGTAGTAGATGGAAGCATAAAATTACAGAGAGATATTAATAGATTAAGTAAATAGGCAAGACTGTGGCAAATGGATTTCAAAGTAGGCAAGTGTGAGGTCATCCACTTTGGACCTAAAAAGGATAGATCAGAGTACGTTCTAAATGGTGAAAAGTTCGTAAGAGTGGAGGTCCAAAGAGACTTTGGGGGCCCATGTACATAAATCATTAAAATGACATGGAAAGGTCACAAAATAATCAGAAAGGATAATGGAATGCTGGTCTTTATAGCTAGAGGGGTAGAAGTTATGCTACTGCTGCACAAAGCCCTGGTAAAACCACACCTGGAGTAGTGTGTTCAGTTCTGGGAACCGCATCTTAGCAATGATATATTAGTCTTAGAGGGAATGCAGCGTAGATTTACTAGAATGATACATGGACTCCAACGGTTAACTTACGAGGAGACATTACACAATCTAGGAGTGTATTGCCTGGAATGTACAAGATTAGGGGGTGATTGGATCATGCTTTCAAGATATTATGGGGAACTGATAGCGGAAATAGTTTCTCCCTATCTACCCTGGTTGGGGATTCTAGGGCTTGCGGACATAGCCTCAAAATTAGAGCCAGGACTTTCAGGAGTGTCGTTCGGAAACACTTCTACAAACAAAGGGTGGAAGCAGTTTGGAACTCTCTTCCACAAAGGGCAGGTGATGTTAACTCCATTGTTAATTTTAAATCTGAGAGTGATCGATTTGTGTTCACCAAATGTATTACTGATATGGGCTAAGGCGGATATATGGGGTTGGAACACAGATCAGACATAATCTCATTGAATGATGGAACAGGCTCCAGGGCTAAATGGTCTACTCCTGTTCTTAAGTTCCTATACATCTGCCATGTGTCGGCCAATTTCACCAGTATGTCTCTGTCTTCCTGAAATCTTTTACTATTCTCCACACTGTTTACTACATTTCCCAGTTTCTTGTCAAGTGCAAAATTTGAAGCTATGAACGGTATACCCAACTCCAGTCCATTAATTTATGTCAAAAAGAGCAGTGGTCCTAATACCGACCCCTGGTGGACACTATTGTATACTTCCATTCAGTCTGTAAACAACCGTTCATCACTACTCTCTGCTTTCTACCTCTTAGCCAATTCCGTATCCATGCTACCACTGCCCCTTTAATCCCATGGGCTTTAATTGTGCTAACAAGTCTATTATGTGGTTAATTATCAAACATCTTTTATACACTACATCACCCTCAACAACCTTCTCCATTACTTCATCAAAGAACTCTCTATCTATCCATCCATCTTTTTGTTCACTTAATGGGCAAGAACAGCCTGCTAGCCCAATGAATACTTCCCCAACTCGTACTTATGCTCAGTTAAAAGTTACTATGGTTTTAATATATTGGGGTAAATTTCAAACCTGGCGGTATGACTTAAAAGTGGGCTTCGGATTGGCCGACTGTTCTAGAAACCGCCCGAGTTTCATTCCCACTGAAGTGAATGGAATGAAATTCGGGCGGCGAATCCACACCGTCAGTTTTACGTTCGGCCGACCAGCTGAAATTTGTGCCATTGCTCCATTGCTTCGGTCTAATCGATATACATTGGAATCGATCATTCAACAAACGGAGTTATTATCACTAATGAACAGACTGTCTTCATCATACCTTGTGCGGTCCCGTAGTGAGTAATTTGCACTGCAAAAGAGAAAAAATTGTAATAAAGTTTCCATTATCTGTCAATATCTTCATCTTTGATCTGCGCTGTGTAAGGCTGCTAAATAGAGGTAACTCCTCGGGTGTGAAATTTGACTTGGGCAAGGACGGAAAACAGGCGGTGTCGCATCTGCTCCCAGTTAATATATACCACCAGACATTCAATGCCATTGAAGTAAATGTAAAAGATTAATATATCAAATTATTCCAATTTACCCTCTCACAAACAAAGCGACATTGTTTTTTTTCGAATATCCGATAGGCCTGAGGACTAAATGGAACATTTTCTGTCAGATAAAAGGGACGTGGCAGATATTGGAATGATTCATTGCTCTGAGAGTCTCGGGGTGTTTTTGCTCTGTCAAGAACAAGGGAACACATTGTTTACCACTAGAACTGGGACATTTAGGAGGGAAATCAGGAAACACTTTTACACACAGCGGGTAGGAGGAATCTGGAACTCTCTCCCGCGGAAAGCTGTGGATGCTGGGGGTCAATTGGAGCTTTCAAGACTGAGATCGAGAGATTTTTGTTGGGTGAGGGGTATCGGGGGATTTGTAGCAAAGGCGGGTAAATGGAATTAAGGTGCAGAACCGCCATGATCTAATAGAATGGCAGAGCAGGCTCGAGGGGCTGAATGGCCTACTCCTGTCCCTATGTTCCTATCATTATCATCATTATTGTGTGGGTTGCCACTCTTGCCCGATGAGATAGTACATGGCCAAGCAGCAGGCATCACAAAGCTTTTTTAGCGCCTCAGGAAACAGGAACTGTCACTAAAGTCAATCCATATTTCTGCAAGCCATGGCAAAAAATGCATAAGGGTCAACTAGTGCATTAGAAATGAAAGGCCTGTGTGTGTTCCTGTTTTCTGAAAATATGGTCCAGCGCTTAAGACAACAGCGCCCTGACATCAACATGTCACAGGGAGGCAGCCTTAATGACATGTGACCATAAAGAGCTATTTCTGTATAAAATTGAAGTAAATTGCAACAGAAATTAACATTGAAGATACACCATTAGACATTTCCCCGCCCAAAAAAAAATAAGCCGTCGGTTTAGGTCAAATTAATCCAAAGTCACTTTTTCTCTCTACAGCTTCGTTAACTCAACGATAGGCGGCAGTAACTGGAACTATCGTGAAATTTCAAATGGTGCTGCGTTAACACGTTACTGTGTGTTTTCTCCCTCGCACCAGAAAATTAACAAAGCTCATCATAGTTAATATACAAAGGCCAATTGAAAAAACACCACCGATATCTCTCTCTATCAACCACTCCCATTGTCTCTCTGCCTATGTATCTTTCTCTGTCTCCATCTGGATGTGTGTCTGTCCGTGTCTCTCCGACTTGCTCTATGTCCGTGTCTCTATCTGCATGTTTCTCTCTCTCTCTGTCGCTTTCACTGTGTCTCTTTGACTCGTCCTCTCTTTCTGGTGCCCTTATTTAAGGAAGGACATACTTGCATTAGGGGCAGTTCAGAGAAGGTTCACTCGGTAGATTCCCGTTATTGTAGGGTTGACTTATGAGGAAAGATTGAACAGATTGGGTCTATACTCATTGGAGTTTAGAAGAATGAGAGGAGATCTTATTGAAACATACAAGATTCTGAGGGGACGCGATAGGGTAGATGCTGAGAGGATGTTACACCATCATGGGGGAATCTAAATTAAGGGGCATGGTCTCAGAATAAGGGGTCGCCCGTTTATGACGGTAATGAGGAGGAATTTCTTCTCCCAGAGGGTCGTGAATCTTTGGAATTCTTTACCACAAAAAAATGTGGAGGCCGAGTCATTGAATACATTCAAGGCTGAGTGAGACAAATTTTTGATCAGCAAGGGACTCAAAGGATCAGGGTAAATGGCGGAAAAGTGGGGTTGAGGTAAAAATCAGATCAGCCATCATCTCATTAAGTGGCGGAGCAGACTCGAGGGGCCAAATGGCCTACTCCTGCTCCTATCTCTTATGGTCTTATGTTTTTATGGTCTTTCTCTGGCTCCCTCTGTCCCTCTGCATGATTTTATTTGTGCCTGTCTGCCTCTCCCTGTACCTCCCTCTCTCTATTGTTCTCTCTCGCTCTCTCTGCTGTTCTGATTCTCCCTTTCTGTTCTCTGACTGTATCTTGCTGTTTCACTTTAACTCTGTCTCTCCGTGTCTAGATTCATCTTTCGCTCTGTCTCTGACTCTTTCTCCTTGTCTCTCTCTCTGTCTCTGTTTCTCTCCGTCTCTCTATGTGTGCTTCTCCCTGTCGCTATTTCTCTGTAAAATATGACAGGTGCTCAACAGAAAGCGTGCCTGTGTCACGCGAAAACTAATGATAAACACCAAGATTAGAATCGAGCTACAGAACCCACGCATGGTAAAGCAAGTAGGAAGAGCGGAACCAATGAGCCAAGACTGACACTTGATGTGAAGTAAATCAAAATGGCAAATTCTTTTAATAAAAAAACTGTAACAATATGAAGTTACAAAGCAGTCTCTGGAGGTGAGGCTAATCAATTGATCAAATAAAAAATGTTATGTACTGCAGAAGCAATATTTAGTGGGTAGCAGCCTTCAATGGTAATGGGAGAGCCCCTTCGAAGAGCAAAATCATGCTGTTACCTTCACTAAGCCAACTTAACTCTTGTACTAAATTCTGATTAGTTTAAGGGAAGATAGAAATTGCATTTCAATATATTTTAATTGAATGTTTGACGTTAAGAAAATGTGTGACGCTCCCTATTGCAGAATGGGCCTTTTACTCTGGTTATACGTCTGTGGTGAATGAGGCAGATTTTGGAAGGCGCTGCAAATATTTGAGAGTGACTTACCGAAGATCAGGAGGAGACAAATGTTCTTCATTTCCACTGCGGGGAGTCCCAGCAGGAATTGAATTCCCCCCTGTGAAGACGCGGGTTTCTGATCAGCTGCTTTCGGCTCAGTTTTCCTGAAAAGTAGAATAATAAAACCAAACATAGCAGAAAGAGGCCATTCAGCCCATCGTGACTGCCGGCTCTTTGCAAGAGCTGTCCAAAATATGACAGAAGTTCAACAAAAAGCGTGCTTGCGCCACACGAAATCATAAGGCAATGATAAAAATCAGTATTAGAATCCAGCTACAGAAAGCACGCTTGGTAGAACTCGCCACAGGGAGTTATCCCCTGCTCTATCCCCATTGCATTGCATTTTTTCCCTTAGCATATTTTATGACTCGCAACAAAAATATATCCCAGTGAGGAGGAAAGACTCCACAAAAAGGGTGAGCCAACCATGGCTAAATCAGGAAGTCAAGGATGTTAGTAGGTTAAAGAAAAAGCATACAATGTGGCAAAGATTACTGGTAAGCCCGAACCCTGGGAAAACTTTCAAAACCAGCAAAGGATGACTAAAAGAATAATAAAGAGGGAGAAAATAAATTATGAGACTAAACCAGCAAGAAATATAGAAATTAACAGTAAATGCTTCTACAAGTATATAAAAAGGAAGAGGGTAGCTAAAGTAAACATTGGTCCCTTAGAGGATGAGACTGGGGAAATAATAATGGAAAACAAGGAAATGGCAGAGGAATTGAACAGATATTTTGTATCTGTTTGAGCTGAGCGAGATCGGAGGGGGATAAAGGAGGGCCCGGGAGCGGGAGAGCTGAGCTGAGCGAGATCGGAGGCGGATAAAGGAGAGCCCGAGAGCGGGAGAGCTGAGCTGAGCGAGATCGGAGGGGGATAAAGTAGGGCCCGAGAGCGGGAGAGCTGAGCTGAGCGAGATCGGAGGGGGATAAAGGAGAGCCCGAGAGCGGGAGAGCTGAGCTGAGCGAGATCGGAGGGGGATAAAGGAGGGCCCGGGAGCGGGAGAGCTGAGCTGAGCGAGATCGGAGGGGGATAAAGTAGGGCCCGAGAGCGGGAGAGCTGAGCTGAGCGAGATCGGAGGCGGATAAAGGAGGGCCCGGGAGCGGGAGAGCCGAGCTGAGCGAGAACGGAGGCGGATAAAGGAGAGCCCGAGAGCGGGAGAGCTGAGCTGAGCGAGATCGGAGGCGGATAAAGGAGGGCCCGGGAGCGGGAGAGCCGAGCTGAGCGAGATCGGAGGCGGATAAAGGAGAGCCCGGGAGCGGGAGAGCCGACCTGAGCGAGATCGGAGGCGGATAAACTGGGACCAGCGGCGGAGTTCCAGAGGTGGCGTCACCAGTGAAAAAGGGACGCGGCGCAGGGGAGGCAGCTGATTGGTGAGTAGGTTCAGTAAATCAAGGTCCCTGTGAGGAGGGCAAGCGAGTTGACTCGGAGGAGGATCGAGCTCCTGCAGCTGCTGGAGGCACGAAGTCACAGCCAACAGGTAAGTGATTGGCTGGTGACTGGTAAGTAGTTTTTCTTTCCTTTTTTTTTAACATTGTAGTTGTTGTTAAGCTAACTGAAGGATTAAGTCATGGCAGGAGATCCCAGAGCCGTGTTATGTTCCTCTTGTGGGATGTGGGAATTCAGGGATCCTTCCTGTGTCCCTGGTTCCTTCACCTGCGGGAAGTGTGTCCAGCTGCAGCTACTGTTTGACTGCTTGACGTCTCTGGAGCTGCGGATGGACTCGCTTTGGAGCATCCGCGATGCTGAGGAAGTCGTGGATAGCACGTTCAGTGAGTTGGTCACACCGCAGATAAAAATTACTGAGGGAGATAGTGAATGGGTAACCAAAAGAAAGAGGAAGAGTAGGAAGGCAGTGCAGGGGTCCCTGCGGTCATCTCCCTCCAAAACAGGTATACCGTTTTGGATACTGTTGGGGGAGATGGCTCACCAGGGGAAGGTGATAGCGGCCAGGTTCATGGCACCATGGCTGGCTCTGCTGCACAGGAGGGCAGGAAAAAGAGTGGCAGAGCTATAGTGATAGGGGACTCGATTGTAAGGGGAATAGACAGGCGTTTCTGCGGACGCAACCGAGACTCCAGGATGGTATGTTGCCTCCCTGGTGCAAGGGTCAGTGATGTCTCAGAGCGGCTGCAGGACATTCTGGAGGGGGAGGGTGAACAGCCAGTTGTCGTGGTGCATATAGGCACCAACGATATAGGTAAAAAACGGGATGAGGTCCTACAAGCTGAATTTAGGGAGTTAGGAGTTAAACTAAAAAGTAGGACCTCAAAGGTAGTAATCTCAGGATTGCTACCAGTGCCACGGGCTAGTCAGAGTAGGAATGACAGGATAGCGAGGATGAATACGTGGCTTGAGAGATGGTGCAAGAGGGAGGGATTCAAATTCCTGGGCCATTGGGACCGGTTCTGGGGGAGGTGGGACCAGTACAAATTGGACGGTCTGCATATGGGCAGGACTGGAACCAATGTCCTCGGGGGAGCGTTTGCTAGTGCTGTTGGGGAGGGTTCAAACTAATGTGGCAGGGGGATGGGAACCGATGCAGGAAGTCAGTGGGAAGTAAAGTGGTGACAGAAACAAAAGGCAGTAAGGGAAAGTGTACAAAACATGACCGGACAGATGGTCTGAGAAAGCAGGACAAAGACCAAGGGAAGTCTAGATTAAACTGCATTTATTTCAATGCAAGAAATCTGATGGGCGAGGCAGATGAACTCAGGGCATGGATCGGTACATGGGACTGGGATGTTATAGCTATTACTGAAACATGGCTAAGGGAGGGGCAGGACTGGCAGCTCAATGTTCCAGGGTACAGATGATATAGGAAAGATAGAGCAGGAGGTAAGAGAGGAGGGGGAGTTGCGTTCTTGATTAGGGAGAACATCACGGCAGTAGTGAGAGGGGATATATCCGAGGGTTCGCCCACTGAGTCTATATGGGTAGAACTGAAAAATAAGAAGGGAGAGATCACTTTGATAGGATTGTACTACAGACCCCCAAATAGTCAACGGGAAATTGAGGAGCAAATATGTAAGGAGATTACAGACAGCTGCAAGAAAAATAGGGTGGTAATAGTAGGGGACTTTAACTTTCCCAACATCGACTGGGACAGCCATAGCATTAGGGGCTTGGATGGAGAGAAATTTGTTGGGTGTATTCAGGAGGAATTTCTCATTCAGTATGTGGATGGCCCGACTAGAGAGGGGGAAAAACTTGACCACCTCTTGGGAAATAAGGAAGGGCAGGTGACAGAAGTGTTAGTGAGGGATCACTTTGGGACCAGTGATCATAATTCCATTAGTTTTAAAATAGCTATGGAGAAGGATAGGTCTGGCCCAAAAGTTAAAATTCTAATTTGGGGAAAGGCCAATTTTGATGGTATTGGAAAGGAACTTTCAGAAGTTGATTGGGAGAGTCTGTTGGCAGGCAAAGGGACGTCTGGTAAGTGGGAGGCTTTCAAATGTGTGTTAACCAGGGTTCAGGGTAAGCGCATTCCTTATAAAGTGAAGGGCAAGGCTGGTAGAAGTAGGGAACCTTGGATGACTCGGGAGATCGAGGCCCCAGTCAAAAAGAAGAAGGAGGCATATGACATGCATAGGCAGCTGGGATCAAGTGGATCCCTTGAAGAGTATAGAGATTGCCGGAGTAGAGTTAAGAGAGAAATCAGGAGGGCAAAAAGGGGACATGGGATTGCTTTGGCAGATAAGGCAAAGGAGAATTCAAAGAGCTTCTACAAATACATAAAGGGCAAACGAGTAACTAGGAAGAGAGTAGGGCCTCTTAAGGGTCAACAAGCTCATCTATGTGCGGAACCACAAGAGATGGGTGAGATCCTAAATGAATATTTCACATCGGTATTTACGGTTGAGAAAGGCATGGGTGTTAGGGAACTTGGGGAAATAAATAGTGATGTCTTGAGAAGTGTACATATTACAGAGAGGGAGGTGCTGGAAGTCTTAAGCCGCATCAAGGTAGATAAATCTCCGGAACCTGATGAAATGTATCCCAGGACGTTATGGGAGGTGAGGGAGGAAATTGCGGGTCCCCTAGCAGAGATATTTGAATCATCGACCGCTACAGGTGAGGTGCCTGAAGATTGGAGGGTAGCAAATGTTGTGCCTTTGTTTGAGAAGGGCGGCAGGGAAAAGCCTGGGAACTACAGGCCGGTGAGCCTGACATCTGTAGTGGGTAAGTTGTTAGAGGGTATTCTGAGAGACAGGATCTACAGGCATTTGGAGAGGCAGGGACTGATTAGGAGCAGTCAGCATGGTTTTGTGAGTGGAAAATCATGTCTCACGAATTTGATTGAGTTTTTTGAAGGGGTAACCAAGAAGATAGATGAGGGCTGTGCAGTAGACGTGGTCTACATGGACTTTAGCAAAGCCTTTGACAAGGTACCGCATGGTAGGTTGTTACATAAGGTTAAATCTAACGGGATCCAAGGTGAGGTAGCCAATTGGATACAAAATTGGATTGACGACAGAAGACAGAGGGTGGTTGTGGAGGGTTGTTTTTCAAACTGGAGCCCTGTGACCAGCGGTGTGCCTCAGGGATCGGTGCTGGGTCCGCTGTTACTTATTATTTATATTAATGATTTGGATGAGAACTTAGGAGGCATGGTTAGTAAGTTTGCAGATGACACCAAGATTGGTGGCATTGTGGACAGTGAAGAAGGTTATCTAGGATTGCAACGGGATCTTGATAAATTGGGCCAGTGGGCCGATGAATGGAAGATGGAGTTTAATTTAGATAAATGTGAGGTGATGCATTTTGGTAGATCGAATCGGGCCAGGACCTACTCCGTTAATGGTAGGGCGTTGGGGAGAGTTATAGAACAAAGACATCTCGGAGTACAGGTTCATAGCTCCTTGAAAGTGGAGTCACAGGTGGATAGGGTGGTGAAGAAGGCATTCAGCATGCTTGGTTTCATTGGTCAGAACATTGAATACAGGAGTTGGGATGTCTTGTTGAAGTTGTACAAGACATTAGTAAGGCCACACTTGGAATACTGTGTACAGTTCTGGTCACCCTATTATAGAAAGGATATTATTAAACTAGAAAGAGTGCAGAAAAGATTTACTAGGATGCTACCGTGACTTGATGGTTTGACTTATAGGGAGAGGTTGGATAGACTGAGACTTTTTTCCATGGAGAGTAGGAGGTTCAGGGGTGATCTTATAGAAGTCTATAAAATAATGAGGGGCAAAGATAAGGTAGATAGTCAAAATCTTTTCCCAAAGGTAGGGGAGTCTATAACGAGGGGGCATAGATTTAAGGTGAGAGGGGAGAGATACAAAAGGGTCCAGAGGGGCAATTTTTTCACTCAAAGGGTGCTGAGTGTCTGGAACGAGCTGCCAGAGGCAGTAGTAGAGGCGGGTACAATTTTGTCTTTTAAAAAGCATTTGGACAGTTTCATGGGTAAGATGGGTAAAGAGGGATATGGGCCAAGTGCAGGCAATTGGTACTAGCTTTGTGGTATAAACTGGGCGACATGGACATGTTGGGCCGAAGGGCCTGTTTCCGTGTTGTAAACTTCTATGATTCTATGATTCTATGTTTTCACAGTAGAAGACAATAAGAACATAACAATAATAGTCGAACATCGAGGGGCAAAGGGGAGGGAGGAACTAAAAATAATCACTGTGACTAGAGAAAAAGTACTGGGTTAACTAATGGGTCAAAAGGCTGACAAGTCCCCTGGACCTGATGGCTTGCATCCGAGGGTCATAAAGGAAGTGGCTGCAGAGATAGTGGATCAGCATTTGTTGTAATCTTCCAGAATTCACTAGATTCTGGAAAGGTCCCAGTGGATTGGAAAACCGCAAACGTAACACCCCTATTCAAGAAGGGAGTGAGACAGAAAGCAAGTCACTATAGAGCAGTTTGCCTAACATCTGTCACTGGGAAAATGCTAGGATCCATTATCAAGGAAGTAGCAGCAGGACATTTGGAGACTCATAATACAATCAAGGAGAGTCAACATGGTTTTATGAAGGGGAAATCATGTTTGACAAATTATTTAGAGCTCTTTGAGGAAGCAACGGGCGGGTTGGATAAAGGGGAACCAATGGATGCAGTATATTTGGATTTCCAAAAGGCATTCGATAAGGCGCCACATAAAACATTACTGCACAAGAGCTCATAGTGTTGCGGGGGGGCGGGCTGTAATATACTGGCATGGATAGAGGATTGGCTAAATAACAGAAAACAAAGAGTCGGGATAAATGGGTCATTTTGAAAATGGCAATCTGTAGCTAGTGGGGTGCCACAGGGCTCAGTGCTGGGGCCTCAACTATTTACTATATTTCAATGACTTGGATGAAGGAACAAATTGTGGCCAAATATGCTGATGATACAAAGATAGGTGGAAAAGCAAGATGCGATGAGGACACAAAGTGTCTGCAAAGGGATATTGACAGGTTAAGCGAATGGGCAAAAATTTGGCAGATGGAATATAATGGGGGAAAATGTGAAGACATCCACTTTGGGAGGAAAATAAAAAAGCAAAATATTACTTGAATGGATAAATACTACAAAATGCTGCGGTACAGAGGGATCTGGGTGTCCTCGTACATGAAACGCAAAAGTCAACATACAGGTGCAGCAGGTAATCCGGAAGGCAAACGGAATATTGGCCTTTATTTTTAGGGGGATGGAATATAAAAGCAGGGAAGTCATGCTCCAATTGTACAGGGTGCTGGTGAGACCACACCAGGGGTGCTGCGTACATTTCTGGTGCCCTTATTTAAGGAAGGACATATTTGCATTGGAGGCAGTTCAGAGAAGGTTCACTAGGTTGATTCCGGGTATGGATAGATTGTCTTATGAGGAAAGATTGAACAGGTTGGGTCTATACTCATTGGAGTTTAGAAGAATGAGAGGAGATCTTATTGAAACATACAAGATTCTGAGGGGACTCGATATGGTAGATGCTGAGAGGATTTTACTCTTCATGGGGGAATCTAAAACTCGGGGGCATAGTCTCAGAGTAAGTGGTCGACCATTTAAGACGGAAATGAGGAGGAATTTCTTCTCCCAGAGGGTCGTGGATCTTTGGAATTCTTTACCCCAAAAGGCTGTGGAGGCTGAGTCATTGAATACACTCAAGGCTGAGTTAGACAAATTTTTGATTGGCGAGGGAGTCAAAGGATATGGGGAAAGGTCGGGAAAGTGGAGTTGAGGTAAAATCAGATCAACCATGATCTCATTGAATGACGGTGCAGGCTCGAGGGGCCGAATGGCCTACTCCTGCTCCTATCTCCAGTCGCTCGTCTGAGAAGAAGAGTCGCATCGAGTTACATCAAAACAACAGCAAAGAAACACGCCAGTTGTCTTAACTGGTCTATGCCGGTGTTTATGCTCTGAACAATCCCCCTCCCTCCATAATTCATCTCACTCTATCAGGGGACCCTTCTATTCCTTTCTCCCTCATGTGGTTATCTAGCTTCCCCTTAAATGCATCAATGCTATTTGCCTCAAATTCTCCTTGTGGTAGCGAGTTCCACATTCTCACTACACTTTGGGTAAAGAAGTTTCTCCTGAATTTCTGATTGGATATATGAGCGACTCTTTTATATTTACGACCTCTAGTTTTGGACTCCCCACAAGTGGAAACATTTTCTCTCGTTCTATCCTATCAAGTCCGATATTGACTTAAAGACCTCTATCAGGTCACCCCCTCAGCCTTCTCTTTCCTAGAGAAAAGAGCCCCTGCCTGTTCAGCCTTGCCTGATAAATATATTCTCGCAGTTCCGGTATCACATTTGTGAATATTTTTTGCACCCTCGCCAATGCCTCTACATCCTTTCTATAATATGGAGACCAGAACTGTGCACTATACTCCAAATGTGGTCTCCCCAAAGTTCTGTACACGTTTAACATAACTTCTGTTCTTAGAAATGAACCTTTGTGCATGATTTGGTTTTTTATGGCATTATTAACCTGTATCGCTACTTTTTGTGATTGGTGTATCTGTACTCCAGATCCTTTTGCTAATCTATCCTGTTTAGATTCCTATTATCCAAGAAGTGTGTGGCCTCCTTATTCTCCCTCCCAAAATCATCACCTCACACTTACCTATATTGAAGTTCATTTGCCGATTACGTGCCCATTCTGCAAGTTTATTAAAGACCTCTTGGATTTTGACCCATTCTTCCTTTGTATTAACTACACACCCCAATTCGGAGTAGACCACAAATTTTGAAAATGTACTTCCGATTCCCATGTCAAATTGTTAATAAATATTGTGACCAAAAGTGGCCCCTGCACCGATCCCCGTGGAACACCACTTCCCACCTTTTGCCAGTCTGAGGAGCTATCCTTAACTCCTACTCTCTGTTTTCTGTTTTGTAGTCAGAGTGCTATCCATTCTGCTCCCTGTCCCCTGACTCCATATGCTTTGACCTTAGTCATGAGTCTGCAATGTGGTACCTTATCAAAGGCCTTTTGGAAATCCATATATGTTACATCTACTACGTTGCCCTTGTCTACTCCTTCAGATACTTCTTCAAAGGAATCAATAAGATTGGTCAAGCATGACTTTCCCTTCTGAAATCCATTCTGACTATTCTTTATTATAATTTCTTTCTAAGATGCTTTCTATTACATCTTTGATTAAATATTCCATTATCTTTCTTGCCACTGATGTTTAGGTAACTGGTCTATAGTTCTCTGGACTTGTTCTATCTCATTCATTAAATATTGTAATCATATTAGCTGTACACCAGTCCTCTGGCACTTTTCCCCTTTCTTGTGAATTATTATATGTTTGTAAAAGTGTCTCTGCTTTCTCCTCCCTAACTTCTCTTAATATTCGTGGAGGCAATCTATCCGGGTCAAGGGTATCACCCTCCCTTAGTTTGTTTAGTTAATCAATTATCTCCCCACTTTCTCTCATAAATGTTTTAATAGATTTTCGACCTCTTCTTCTTATGTCCTGACAACCTTGTGGTCTCACTGGTAAATACTGAGGGAAAGTAACTATTCAATATTTCTGTCATTACCTGTGAAATTATCTTGTGCCTCCCTTCGTAGCCATATCCCTATCCTGATTTTTCTTGTGTTATTTATTTGTCTGTAGAACACTTCACTATTTCCTTTTGTTAAATTTAATCTCTTAGTCCCTTTTTGCTTTCCTAATTATGTTTAGGCTTCTTTCCTAAACTCTTCGTATTCGCTTTTGTCATTATCTCCCTTGTTGTTTATGTACTCAGGGAATGCCTTTATCTTTAGTTTCAATTTAATTTCTTGATTCATCCAGGGTGTATCACTACTGGCTAGTCGGTTCTAGCTTTTCAATTGTGATATATCTGTAGCGCGTTTGATGTTGTCTACTTGGATTTTAGCAAGGCTTTTGACACAAGGCCCCACATGGCAGACTAGTCAGTAAAGTAAAAGCCCATGGATCCAACGGAAAGTGGCTAGTTGGAACCAAAATTGGGTCAGTGGGAAGAAGCAAAGGGTAATGGTTGATGGGTGTTTTTGTGACTGGAAGGCTGTTTGCAGTGGCGATCCATAGGGCTCACTACAAGGTCCCTTACTTTATATGGTATATATCAATGACATAGACTTAAATGTAGGGGGCATGATTAAGAGGTTTGCAGATGATACTAAAATTGGCCGTGTTGGTTGATAGTAAGAAGGAAAGCTGTAGACTGCAGGAAGATATCAATGGACTGGTCAGATGGGCAGAAAGATGTCAAATGCAATTCAATCCTGAAAAGTGTGAGGTAATGCATTTGGGGAGGGCAAACAAAGCAAGGGAATACACAATAAGTGGGTGGATACTGAGAGGTGTAGTGGAGCTGAGGGACCTCGGAGTGCATGTCCACAGATCCTTGGAGGCAGCAGGACAGTTAGATAAGGTGGTTAAGAAGGCATTCGGATACTTGCCTTTTTTAACCAAGGTATAGAATATAAAAGCAGAGAGGTTATGCTTGAACTGTATAAAACACGAGTTAGGACACAGCTTGAGTACTGTGTACAGTTCTGGTCACCACATTACAGGAAAGATGTGATTGCACTAGAGAAGATACAAAGGAGATTTACGAGGGTGTTGCCAGGACTGGAGAATTTTAGCTATGAGAAAAGATTGAATAGGCTGGGGTGGTTCTCTTTGGAACAGAGGAGGCTGAACTGTATAAAATTATGAGGGGCCTCGATAGAGTGGATCGGAAGGACCTATTTCCCTTAACAGAGAGGTCAATAACCAGGGGGCATAGATTTAAAGTAATTGGTAGAAGGATTAGAGCTGAGTATACAAGCTTCTTCACCCAGAGGGTGGTGGGGGTCTGGAACTCGTTGCTTGAAATGGCGGTGGAGGCAGTAATCCTCAACTCATTTAAAAAGTACCTGGATGTGCACTTGAAGTGTGGTAACCTATAGGGCTACGGATCAAGAGTAGGAAAATAGGATTAGACTGGATAAGTCATTTTCGGCCGGTACGGACACGATGGGTCAAATGGCCTCCTCTGTGCCATAAATTTCTATGATTCTATTACTCTATATTTCTTCTGAACTCTATTGATCACTGTTTGAATATTATCCATTGTTGTTCTATTTCTTTGCTTGTCAATTTTTTCCAATTTTCCTGGCCTTGTTCCATTCTTATCCTCTCAAAATTAGCTTTCTTTCCAGTCTATTACTTTGATCGTTGTCTTACTTATGTCTTTCTCATTCATTATTGTAAACCTCATTATGTTGTGATCGCTATTGCCTCGATGTTCCCCTACACCTGCTTCTCTTATCTGCTCTGGACCATTTCCAATTACTGGATCCAGCAGTGATCCCTCTCTTGTTGGGCTTCTCACGTATTGGGTGAGAAAGGAGTTCCTGTACACACTGTAAAAACTCCATTCCCCTTTTCCCCTTTCCCCACCTCTTCTTGCCAGTTTATTTGGGGGTAGTTGAAATCGCCCATGATTATTATTCGATGTTTTTTTGATCATTTCATGAATTTGTCTCCATATTTCATCCTCCACTTCCCTTCCACTATTAGGTGATCTGTAGAATATATCTATTAACGTGATCGGTCCCTTCTTAACCTTTGTCTCAATCCGTATGGATTCTGTTTCTATCTTAATGTAACTTACTTCCCTTTTTCCCACTGCCATTATGTTGACTCTGATTAGTACAGCGACACACCACCCCTCCTTCTTCCTCCACTATCCTTTCTAAACACGTTATACCCTGCAATATTTAACTGCCAATCCTGCTCTTTATGTAACCATGTTTCAGTTATCCCCACGACCTCTGGCTCCTCCCTACGATTTATTGCCTCCAGTTCCCCCGTTTTTTTGTCAGATGCTGTGCACGTTGCTGTACAGGCAATTTAATTTGTTATCAATAATTGTTCCCCTCGCTTTATTTGTAACGGTCATTTTGGACTGATATTCTATAACTGTATTTGTTCGCTGACCGTTTGTTACTCCTATTCCTTAAATTCGTCTCATTTTTGCTCTCATACCCTATTTCTTTTTTCTTCAGAGTTATGTCATGTCGACCCGATCCCTCGCCCTGCCTTACTGGTTTAAAGTCCTATCCACAGCCCTATTTAGCCTTTCCGCTAGGACTCTGCTCCCATTCCGGTTCAGGTGGAGCCTGTCCCAGCGGGACAGCTCGTTCCTTTCCCAGTGCTGGTGCCAGTGTCCCATGAAATGGAACCCCCTCCTTCCCACACCAGTCTCTCAGACACGCATTCGCCTTTCTGGTTTGGCTATCCCTGCACCAATTAGCATGTGGATCCTGAGATTACCACCCGTGATGTCCTGCTTTTTAATTTAGTTCCTAGCTTCTGATATTCGCTTAGCAGCGGCTGCATCCTTTTATTCCCTGTTTCATTGGCTCCAACATGGACCGCAACAACTGGATCTACACACTCCCTTTTCAAGTTCCTCTCCCGTTGCTCCGAGAGGTCTTTTACCGTTAAAGCAGGCAGGCAACACACCCTCGTGGACTTTAGGTCATGACTGCAGAGGATGCGATCTATCCCCCTAATCATAGATTCCCCTATGACTGCAACTGATCTATTCTGCTCCTCCGTCCCCTGGACTACCTCCAGCTCCATGGTGCCATGGTCAGTGATCTGGCTGTGCACCCCGCAGGTAGAAGGTACATTGTACCTGTTGGATTGGACCAGTGTCTGTGGGAACTCCTTCTCTACCTCCCCTTTGTTGCCCCTTATCCTACTGAGCTATGTGTCGGAGTGTCTCTACCTCTCCCTCCACATCAAGGAATCAAGGCACAGACATTTCCTGCAACCCGGGGCACTCTCGCTGTCCACAGACTCCACTTATCACAGTCCCGACACACAGCCTGCACGGCCATTTCCAGTTATTTATTTATTTATTTATATTAATTTAATTCTAGAACCAATAGAAACACTTAAGGTCTAGATTATATTTAGCAGATGGATTTAGCTTGATTTTAAATTAATTAGCAATTAATTATTCTGAATATTTAATTATTTAACTGTTTATTTATAGTTTAATTAAAAATATTGTGTGCATAGTAAGTTAAAGAATTGGGTGAATTTCCTCAGATTCCGCCGCTCCCCGCTCTGTGTTTGCTGTGACGTCTCCTTTTAAGATTTCTCCCTGGGTTTGTTTTAATACCTCCCGTTTCCCGCTCTTTTTAACTTTGTTTAGCTTTAAGACTATTGGACTAAGACTGACGGGCGAACTATTATAAACACTAATCAACCATTAAAGTTACGAATACTAACAAACTAAAAAAAACTACCATCCACTAAAGACACTAACGTCTAGACAAAATAATCAATCAAAGAATCACTTACCAAAGAAGACAGGTAACTCAATGACATCCACTAAAGACACTAACGTCGAGACAAAATAATCAATCAAAGAATCAATTACCAAGGAAGACAGGTAACTCAATGACATCCTTCAGCGCTTCTCTTTGACGTCACATTTTGGACAGTTTTTTTTGATTTCCCAGGTCAGCTGCTGCTGCTCTCCGCCCCCTCTTTGTGTGTGGGCTGCTCGCCTCACGCACCCAGAAAGAAACAGCAAAGTAGAACCATTGAATGGTTACAACAGGGAAGGAGGCCATTCGGTCCGCCGAGACCGTGCCGGCTCTCTGCAGGAGCAATCCAGCCAGTCCCACTCGCTCCGCCCTTTCCCTTTGGCCCTGCGAATTTTTTTCCTTTCAAGTCCTTATCCAGTTCCCTTTTGAAGGCCATGATTGAATCTGCCTCCACCACCCCCTCGGGCAGTGCATTCCAGATCCTAACCACTCGCTGCTTAAAAGAGTTTTTCCTCATGTCGCCTTTGATTCTTTTGCCAATCACCTTAAATCTGCGCCCTCTGGTTCTTGACCTTTCAGTCATGAAACAAACCAAGGGATCAGAATGTAAAAGGCAATTTTTGTCGTTGTTTCAATGCAACTCAGGGTGAACATTTCGAATGAGCGTCACCACAAATCGATTCAGTAAATCGCAGAATGAACTATTCCCAAATACGCTGGGCTCCTTCCCATTCCTGCACCAGGAAAAAAATGTAACCGCCCGCCTTCAGCCGTAGACACGGGCCCACTTCTACATTATTAAACGCGCGTATGCGTGAACCCCGAAACTGGACTTACTTGGAATGAGGAGAGAACCGCTGGAGCGGGCTCCCCGACAGCAGTCTGCAGCTGGAGACATCACCGCCCATGCGCAACTTTTGGCCACAAAGGAGAAACAGCGAAGTTTCACCGGACGCGGTGGTTGAGGTCCAGCCTAAGGCTGAGAAATGAACTTAGCTCTTGTCAGTTTATTTTAAAATTCTTATCAGAAGTGAACAGCTGGAATCCAGGCCGGTGACTGTTCTGCAAACTGTTTCAAATATGATTCATTCCAACCACAGTTTGCATCTGCACAGAGTTTGGCCTCATCTGTGGCCCAAGGCTGACAGCTTCCTTCTTTTACCGCCAAAGGAAGCGGTCAGTCGAGCTGTGTGTGGCCGGGAACCACAGTACGGGGGGAAGTGAGGTGAAATGCTGATACCAGTGAAAACTCTCATCACAGAACGTGTTTCACTGTGGCACAGTTAAGCATTTAAATCCCGAGAGTTTAACCTAGTCGCCCGTGTTTAGCAATGAGCTGTTTCCAACTCACAAATTACTGAAATTTAAAATCAGGTAGGTCTGGAGACTCTGCTTGAGCCGCCAATCCAATTCCACTCTCAGGCTCAGTCCAGGTGACCTTTAATATTCCGCCATTAGAACCAATGATCGAATTTTCTTTTAAATAGCCTACAGGCTCCAGAAAGGTTCAACCATTTCAGTGCAGACTGGCACGGCAGTGGAATGTTTCATCCTCTCAGTACTCACTATGTGTTCTAAAAAGGTGTCATCTCCGAATTACTGAATATGTGCTGTATGAAACGATTAACCCTCTGAGTGCAGCCATGGCCAAATGTATAAACCCAATGCTATACTGAGTGAGTATAATAGCGAGAACTTTGCCCCAAAAGTAGGAAGTGTATTTACACTGCCGTACTTGTACAGGTCTATGATTAGTATCTATACTGTCCTACTGGTACAGTCTATGATCAGTATCTGTACTGTCCTACTGGTACAGTCTATGTATAGTATCTATACTGTCCTACTGGTACAGGTCTATGATTACTATCTATATTGTCCTACTGGTACAGGTCTATGATTAGTATCCATACTGTCCTACTGGTACAGTCCATGATTAGTATCTATGCTGTCCTACTGGTACAGCCTATGTTTAGTATCTATACTGTCCTACTGGTACAGACTGTGATTAGTATCTATACTGTCCTACTGGTACAGGTCTATGATTAGTATCTATACTGTCCTAATAGTACAGGTCTGTGATTAGTATCTATACTGTCCTACTGGTACAGTCTATGTTTAGTATCTATGCTGTTCTACTGGTACTGGTCTATAATTAGTATCTATACTGTCCTACTGGTACAGTCTATGTTTAGTATCTATGCTGTCCTACTGGTACAGTCTATGTTTAGTATCTATACTGTCCTACTGGTACAGTCTATGTTTAGTATCTATGCTGTTCTACTGGTACTGGTCTATAATTAGTATCTATACTGTCCTACTGGTACAGTCTATGTTTAATATCTATATTGTCCTACTGGTACAGTCTATGTTTAGTATCTATACTGTCCTACTGGTACAGGTCTATGATTACTATCTGTACTGTCCTAATAGTACAGGTCTATGATTAGTATCTATATTGTCCTACTGGAACAGGTCCATGATTAGTTCTTATACTGTCACACTGGTGCAGGTCTATGATTAGTATCTATACTGTCCTACTGGTACAGGTCTATGATTACTATCTGTACTGTCCTAATAGTACAGGTCTATGATTAGTATCTATATTGTCCTACTGGAACAGGTCCATGATTAGTTCTTATACTGTCACACTGGTGCAGGTCTATGATTAGTATCTATACTGTCCTACTGGTACAGGTCTGTGATTAATATATATAGTGTCCTAATAGTACAGGTCTATGATTAGTATCTATACTGTCCTACTGGTGCAGGTCTATGATTAGTATCTATACTGTCCTACTGGTGCAGGTCTATGATTAGTATCTAAAACTGTCCTACTGGTACAGGTCTAAGATTAATATATATAGTGTCCTAATAGTACAGGTCTGTGATTAGTATCTATACTGTCCTACTGGTACAGATCTGTGATTAGTTCCTATACAGTCCTACTGGTACAGATCTGTAATTAGTATCTATACTGTCCTACTGGTACAGTCTATGTTTAGTATCTATGCTGTCCTACTGGTACAGTCTATGTTTAGTATCTATACTGTCCTACTGGTACAGGTCTATGATTACTATCTGTACTGTCCTAATAGTACAGGTCTATGATTAGTATCTATACTGTCCTACTGGTACAGTCTATGATTAGTATCTATACTGTCCTACTGGTACAGGTCTAAGATTAATATATATAGTGTCCTAATAGTACAGGTCTGTGATTAGTATCTATACTGTCCTACTGGTGCAGGTCTATGATTAGTATCTATACTGTCCTACTGGTACAGGTCTAAGATTAATATATATAATGTCCTAATAGTACAGGTCTGTGATTAGTATCTATACTGTCCTACTGGTACAGATCTGTGATTAGTTCCTATACAGTCCTACTGGTACAGATCTGTAATTAGTATCTATACTGTCCTACTAGTACAGGTCTATTATTAATACCTCTGCAGTCCTACTGGTACAGGTCTATGATGAGTATCTACATTGTCCTTTTGGTACTGGTCTATGATTAGTATCTATACATTCCTACTGGTACAGGTCTATTAGTATCTACACTGTCCTACTGACACAGGTCTATGATTATTATCAATACTGTCCTACTAGTACTAGTCAATGATTAATACCTATTTGTCCTATTTGTACTGGTTTATGATCTGTACCTATTGTGCCTTCTATGTACAGGACTGTGATTACTGCCCACACTGCCCTAATATTACAGGTCTGCGATTAATACCTGCAATGCCCTACTGCTACCAGTCTGCGATTTGTATCTACACCGCCAAAATAGCACAGATTCCTGCTAAGTACCCATACTATCCTTCTGGTAAAGGTCTATGATTATACCTATGCTATCATACTGCTCCAGGCCTTTGATTAATAACAAAGAAAACCTGCTCTAACTGATCTGTTATTATTACCTGCACTGCTCTCCTGGTATATTTCTGTGATTAGTGCATATACTGTTCTGCTGGTAGTGGACTGCTAATACTACACGAATTATTCAGACTGATATATATGCTCCCTGTACAGGTCCTGGCCTTTGTTTATCCAATACACTGTCTGAACCGGTACTGATGAGACTTGAGTGTGTACAGCATTTGGAGTCATGCTTCTGATGTTGCCAAGTGTCAAATTGAAAGAAAAAGCATACAATTCCACGAAGATTAGTGGCAGGTCAGAAGATTGGACAGAATATTAAAAAAGAGGAAAATGACGAAAATAATAATAAGGAGGGAGAAACTAGAGTAAGAGAAAAAGCTAGCTAGATATATAAAAACAGATACTAAGAGTTTCTACAGGTATTTAAAAAGGAAACGAGTAAGTAAAGTGAGCGTTGGTCCTCCAGAGATTGAGTCTGGGGAATTAATAATGGAGAACAAGGAAATGGTGGATGAATTGAATGGATATTTTGCGTCTGTCTTCACTGTAGAGGATACAAATAACATATCAAAGATAATTGTGAATCAAGAGGTGAAAGGGAGGGAGGAACTTAAAACATTTACAATCACCAGGGAAAGGGTTCTGAAAAAATTATTAGAACTACAAGCTGACAAGTTTCCAGGTCCTGACGGATGCTGAGAGGATGTTTCCCCTTGTGGGAGAGACTAGAACAAGGGGACACAGTTTAAAAAGAAGGGTTCTCCCATTTAAGTGGGAGATGAGAAGATTGTTTTTCTCTCCGAGGGTTATGAGTCTGTGGAACTCCCTTCCCCAGAGAGCGGTGGAGGCAGGGTCACTGAATGCTTTTAGGTCTGAGTTAGATAGATTCCTGATAAACAAGGGAATCAAAGGTTATAGTAGGTAGACAGGAAAGTAAGGTTGAGGTCACAATCAGATCAGCCATGATCTTATCAAATGTCAGACTAGGCTTGAGGGGCCGAATGGCCTACTCCTGCTCTTAGTATGTATGTTCGTACAACATTTAATTATTTATTTCAATCTGCATATCGAAATTGATAAAAGATGTGAACAATTCAGTCGGGCCAGAAATACAGCAGAAATCTCAGGACCAAACACGTCTTTTAATAACATCGAGATGCTGCTAATCGTTAATTGGAGCAATTAATTGAATGCAGCTCTTTAGATAATTCTGAGAGGGTAATCGAAACAGTAACTACAGCAAAAGAAGTGAAACTAGCTCAGCTGTTTACATAACTCTGCGTTTTATTCAATGTCCCTCGGGAATTTGCATATGGGGATAACACTGAAAACCACATTCAAAGCGAAGACGGTAACCAACACACTTGTTAATTGCAGACACTCTTATGGCACCAGACTGCCCGTCATCAATAATAAATCTAATTATTAACTCTCCCCTGATTACAATCACATAAATTGACTTCCTCGGACATGTGTGGAGAGGCATTGCTGTTAGTCCGCCATGTATAGACTATTTGTCAATCATCAGTAAAAGCACAGCTTTGCACACAAGTAAAGCCCCCGCAGTATGGCCTGGAAATCACCAGTGGTTTACGTTTACAGTATTTCTATAACCCAGCAGCATGTTCCCTCTTCTCAGTGTATGCAAATCACCAGCAGTGCTGTTCCATTACCCTGTCAATATCGCACGCACTCTCACTTCCCCACAGTATCCCTCCTACTCATTGGCTCAGTTTCAGAAGACATGGGTCCCTCAACGTGGAAATCTCCTGCCCACGTATTCTATGAATAAAACAATATCTCCATTAACTCTGTTATCAATTCCCCCAGTGGACGCTCGCTGACCAGAAAATCTAGTGCAAAGCATAATGGTGCTCTCCCTCCAACTGTGTGCATGTAAATCAGCACAGCAACTGCACTGGGTGTTAGCAACAGCTCGGTTTGTGACTCCAAAAATAACAATTACTGCATCTATTCCCAACAATCTGTAAACCAGAAATGTCAGCAAATCACAGACTGTAGGGGGATGTTGCCCTTTTTGTGCAGTGATATGTTCCCATATGTTGGATGCTCAGCTGACCAGTCTGCTATCAATAAATAATACCTTCTTACAGTCAGTCTGTTTGACCGTCAGTAACATTAAACAACCCCTAGTCTATAATTAATCATTACAAGTATCCCTTTCTCCCTACGTCATGAACATGCTCATTCCGTGTTGTTAATTACAAATCGACAATCGGTGTCACCCAATCCAAGAATCTAATGATTGATATTCCCTGAAAACTGTTCTTTTTCTTAGCTTGTCAAATCTTTTTTTTTCGAATTGGTAACAGCTTTGTCCCAAGGTACCACTCAATCCGCAATGTTGCTCAGCACCATGTCGCCTTATGCATAGAATTACCTAGAATGCACAGCATAGAAGCAGGCCATTCGGCCCAACTGGTCCATGCCAGTGTTTATGCTCCACACGAGCTTCCTCCCTCCCTACTTCATCTCATCCTATCAGCATATCCTTCAATTCCTTTCTCCCTCATATATTTAGCTAGATTCCCCTTACATTCATTTACACTATTCACCTCAACTATTCCTTGTCGTACCAAATTTTACATTCGGTGTACTCTCAGGGTAAATACGTTTCACCTGAATTCTCAAAAAGTGACCTCCAGCCTTGCTTGTAATCTCATTACAGGCCTACCCAATCATTCTGTCGTCACTGAACGTCCTTGTAAGTCTGGGAAAAGTACTTACAATGTCCCTTCCACTTTCTTGAGTTTGTTCCTGCACTCATTCTGGTATCAACTCTGCTCATTGCTAGTTCTCCATTTAAATGTCCTGTGTCCGGGTCTTTGCAAGCTGGTAATAATGCTTATTCACTTCCTGCCTCTAAGTCATTCACTTTATCAACTTTATAATGTTGATAAATCTAAAACCATGTCCCTCATCAGACTGGCTGTGTGTGATTAATGCCGCTCCTCTCCTAAACATCACTAGGAACACTCCCAATCGTAATAGAATCGTAGAATCATAGAAAGGTTACAGCCCGGAAGGAGGCCATTCGGCCCATCGAGTTCGTGCCGGCTCTATGCATGAGCAATCCAACTAGTCCCACTGCCCCGCCCTATCCCCGTAGCCCCGCACATTTTTTCCTTTCAAGTACTTATCAAGTTCCCTTTTGAAGGCCATGATTGAATCTGCCTCCACCACCCCCTCGGGCAGTGCATTGCAGATCCTAACCACTCGCGGTGCAAAAAAAGTTTTTCCTCATGTCGCCTTTGTTTCTTTTGCCACTCACCTTAAATCTACGCCCTCTGGTTCTTGACCCTTCCGCCAATGGGAACAGTTTCTCTCTATCAACTCTGCCTAGACCCAATGATTACTATTTTTATCCAGTTCAATTATTCTGTGTAAAAATGTTACATTTTTACTAATTTATTATAAACCAATGCAGGTTTATCCACATACCCGTGTCTGGTTTTAAATGCAAAGGATAATACCCATAGTTCCACTCTGTAGACTACAGTCTGTCAGCAAATCATCAGTTCTCCCCGTCATTAAATCACAAAACAGTGCCCTACCCAGTCTTTCTTCAAATCACTAAAAATTCACTATATGCAGCCTTTCTGTCAACCGCTGATACTGCCTGTCTCATTCTGTGGGGAAACTAATATACTCTGAATCAATAAGACCACATGCATTCAACCTGTGGGTCATTCTTTGCACTTAAGCTGTTATCTATCCGAAATTGTTTTTGGATCCACATTATAGTAAGTTACCTGTAATTACCTGTGATTTCCTGTAAGCCATGTACTGCACTATCTAACCCTTTCCATCACTCTAAGTGAGTCAAGTCGCGGGTGATACATGTCTCTTTTAAAATCTCCAACACGGCATCTGCGCATTGTGCTTATTTTTTTTTTCAAAAATTCGCGCTTCTACATGCTTTCAAGCATTGATACTTATCTATTCGCCAGTCATTTTCAATAATAACCAACTCCGCTCATTCATATAAAGTGTCTTTCTGTATCTAATAGATAATCATTCAATCATCTATTTAGTTCTCTTCTAAGTAAGAAGATTCATGACGCAGGACAGTCAGAATATTCCCTCCCTTTGACGTTGAGGTATGTTGCAATAGTAATCGCGATGGTTGTTACATTGGAACAATCAACTGTGTTCAAAATCAGCCGACCTTCGACGTCCATATGGAATAGTCAGACAACCCAACACTGAAAAAAAGGTGTCCAGCAGAGAATTATTCGGGTGACAAATATTCAGGCAGCTCCCCAAATACAACAGCCAGGTTACAATCAGCCGATCGCCTCATTCATGAAATTATCCGTTCCCTAAACCACTCAAATTCTAAGCAACCAATTAGTAGCAACATGGGCATTTCTAGGCTCAATCAGTCAATCAGAAGATGGCCCAGAACATCGCAGTTAATAATCGACTGCCTGCAAGTGAAATGTCCAGGTGATGGAAAGTTATTTAGCTCCGAATGAAAATATTCAGATCATAGTCAGGAAGCTGGTGTACCAAAGATTTCAATAGATCATTGACCATCCAACATCTGCATCCTGAAAAAATTGCTGAAGTTAACCAAGATGTGTGCCTTATTCTTTAGGGTAAGGGATCAACAGCTGTATACAACGCATAGAAGGAATCAGGTTCTGTACTTGGAGGGTCATGTGAAGAAATATCCAAATTGTGGTTGAAATGTAAAGTTTTCACCGTTTTTGTTTTGATTGAACTTCGTGAATTGAGGACCTCCTCTGGCAAAAACCTCCTTTTCACTATTACCTCCGGAAGTTTTGGTAGATTCCTGTAGACTGCGAACAGCTGTCTTCGTCATCTCTGGGCCGATGCCCTTGATTCCTTTCCATTTGTAGATGGTCAATGGATGCGTAAGTGACGTAATGGTCGGATTGTTTCTGAAATTAAATTAAAATACAATCAATGTAACCATCTCCATTCCATTGCACCTTTTCAAACCATTTCTGTTACTCGTTCGATGCATAACAAGGAAGATGATGATCAGATCCAATATGAGAGATTTAGGCGAATGGTAGAATACTTGGCGTGCAATTGATATCTTCCCATTTATTGTGTATTCCCTTGCCTTCTTTTCTCTCTCCAAATGCACCACCTCACACTTCTCTGGATTGAATTCCATTTGCCACTTTTCTGCCCATCTGACCAGTCCATTGATATGTTCCTGCAGTCTACAGCTTTCCTCCTCACTCTCAATCACACAGCCAACTTTTGTATCATCTGCAAACGTCTTAATCATGCCCCCTACATTTAAGTTTAAATCATTGATATATACCACAAAAAGCAAGGGGCCTGTTACTGAGCCCTGGGGAACCCCACTGGAAACAGCCTTCCAGTCGCAAAAACACCAGTCGACCATTACACTTTGCTTCCTGCCACTGAGCCAATTTTGGATCCAACTTGTCACTTTCCCTTGGATCCCATGGGCTTTTAATTTTCTGACCAGTCTGCACGCCCCCCCACCACCTTGTCAAAAGCCTTGCTAAAATCTATGTAGACTACATCAAATGCGCTGCCCTCATCAAACTTCCTTGTTACCGCCTCAAAAAATTCAATTAAGTTAGTCAGACACAACCTTCCCTTAACAAATCCACACTGACTGTCCTTGATTAATCCGTGCCTTTCTAAATGACGGTTTACACTGTCCCTCAGAATTGTTTCCAATAATTTGCCCACCACCGAAGTTAGATTAACTGGCGTTTAATTACTTCGTCTATCCCGTTCCCCCCTTTTAAACAATGGTGCAACATTAGCAGTCCTCCAGTCCTCCGGCACCACGCCTGTAGCCAGAGAAGATCGGAAAATGATGCTCAGAGCCTCCGCTATTTCCTCCCATGCTTCTCTTAACAGCCTGGGATACATTTCATCCAGGCCTGGCGATTTATCTACTTTCAAAGATGCTAATCCTCTGAATACTTCCTCCCTCGCTATGTTTATCCCATCCAATATTTCAGACTCCTCCTCCTTAACTACAATCCCTGCATCGCCCCTCTCCTTTGTGAAGACGGACGCAAAGTATTCATTAAGAACCATCCCCACATCTTGGATACATTTTGTTCTCTAATAGGTCCTACTCTTTCTTTCGTTATCCTCTTGCTCTTTATGTATTTATAAAACGTCCTTGGGTTTTCCTTGATTTTGCTTGCCAATAACCTTTCATACCCTCTCTTGGCTTTCTTAATTTCTTTTTTAACTTCACCTCTGCACTTCCCATACTCCTCTAGGCTTTCTGCAGTATTGAGCTCTCGGTATCTGATTCTTGCCTTATCTTACCCTGTACGCTCCTTGGCATCCAGGGGGCTCTAGATTTGGCAGTCCCACCCTTTTTCTTTGAGGGAACCTATTTGCTCTGAACCCGCATTAGTTCGTCCTTGAATACCTCCCACTGCTCAGACATTACTTTCAAGCAGCTGTTTCCAGTCCACTTCTGCGAAATCACTTCTCAGTTTAGTAAAATTGGTCCTTCCCCAATTGAAAGCTTTAATTCCTGCTCTGTTTTTGTCCTTTTCCATAACTATACCAAATCTAACTGAGTTATGATCGCTGCAGCAAAATGTGTCTCCAAGGAGGGTAAAAAATACAATTGCATAATTTGACTTCCTGTTTCTTATATGTAATGCATAGTCTCTCTCTATACGGGCACTTGCCAATTACTGAAACCTTTGTGTAGTTTGGTTAAATGTACGTAATGATACTGCTGTAATTTAAGATCATCTACAATCCCCTCCAGAATTCCCCCTGATCTGTATTTAACAGACACTTGTGCAGGAAAAAAAACAGCAGAGACTAGATGGCCCGTAAAAGCCCCTTTTCTGTGTTGCAGAATTCCATTGTTCAATGATTTCCACCAACACTTTAAGCCCCGATTATTACTAAACAGGAAACTTACTGGGTTTCTTCTTGCACCATTGCCATTGCGACCTGCAATAAAGTAAAATGAGTAAAATGTTAGGGTCTGCATAGAAAATCATAGAAAATAGGAGCAAGAGTAGGCCATTCGGCCCTTCGGGGCCTGCTCCGCCATTCAAAATGATCATGGATGATCGTCTAACTCAGTCCCTTGTTCCCGCTTTTTCCCCATATCCCTTGATCCCTTTAGCATTAAGAAATATATATATCTCCTTCTTGAATATATTTAATGACTTGGCCTCCACTGTCTTCTGTGGTAGAGAATTCCACAGGTTCACCATCCTCTGAGTGAAGAAATTTCTCCTCATCTCGGTTCTAAATGGCATATCCCGTATCCTGAGACTGTGACCCCTGGTTCTGGAATCCCCACCCATCGGGAACATCCTCCCTGCATCTAGTCTCTCTAGTCCTGTTAGAATTTTATATGTTTCGATGAGATCGACTCTCATTCTTCTAAACTCTAGTGAATATAGGCCTAGTCGACCCAATCTCTCCTCATACGTCAGTCCTGCCATCCCAGGAATCAGTCTGGTAAACCTTCGTTGCACTCCCTCCATGGCAAGGACATCTTTCCTCAGATAAGGAGACCAAAACTGCACACAATACTCCAGATGTGATCTCACCAAGGCCCTGTATAACTGCAGTGAGACATCCCTGCTCCTGTACTCAAATCCTCTTGCAATGAAGGCCAACATACCATTCGCCTTCCTAACTGCTTGCTGCACCTGAATGCTCGCTTTCAGCGACTGGTGTACCTCCCCTTTTCCCAATCTATCACCATTCAGATAATAATCTGTCTTTCTATTTTTACAACCAAACCAAATTACATGTCTCCTTAATCGCAACTATATCATACCTAATATCTATCTGCGCTGTTAATTGCTAATTATTTTCTACGACCCATCTTCCCTCCCATTTTCTCCTAAGTGCTTCAGTTAAGATATTTTTTTCATCAGTAATTAAGCATTCTATATGCGGCTGAGGAAATAGATTTAAGATTCAATATAAGAGATTTCGGGCAGGGACGAGGAAGAACATTTTTTTAAGTTCAGGGTTGGGAGGCTGTGGAATGCATTACCCGAGTTAGTGGCTGAAGCAGATGCCATGTCAACAATTCAGAATAGGATAGTTGAAGGGATGTGAAATGAAGGATATGGGAACACAATACAATTTACTCCAAATTGCCTGTTTTGGTGTTTTCTACTGGCCCTCCACCTCCTGAGGGCCAATAGAGATAGACAACAAATGTGAGCAAGCCCACATCGCTCACAAACAATGGAACACAGTGCTGTTAGCAACTCCCTTCCTAACAGCACTATGGGAGAACCTTCACCACACGGACTGCAGCGGTTCAAGAAGGCGGCTCACCACCACCTTCTCAAGGGGCAATTCGGGATGGGCAATAAATTCTAGCCTCGCCAGCGACGCCCACATCCCATGAACGAATAAAAAAAAACATTAAACAAAAAGTCATAGCACCAGCTCCTAGCGTAAAGGAAAATATGGCAAAATTGCGCATTCCCAGCAATCTTATATTCATGAAGAAGGTATGACTATATAACCAATTTCTTGTTGTATTGATACAAACGCGTGAACAGGTGGAATCGGCACATCAAATGATGATGTAACCTCTTTGTCAGAATTAGAACGTTAAACGATGGGAATTAAAGAATACTACATAGAATCATATCAGCTTATATTCCAGAAGGAGGCCATTCGGCCCACCATGCCTGTGCCGGCTCATTGAAAGAGCTCTCCAATTAGTCCCACTCCCCCGCTCTTTCCCCATAACCCAGCAAATTTTCATTTCCAAGTATTTGCCCAATTCCCTTTTGAAAGTTATTATTGAATCTGTTCCCACCGCCCTTTCAGGCAGTGAATTCCCGATCACAACAACTCGCAGCGTTAAAAAAGAATCCCCCTCCTCTCCCCACTGGTTCCTTTGCCAATTATCTTAAATCTGTGTCCTTTGGTTATTGACCATCTTGCAAGTGGAAATAGTTTCTCCTTATTTACTCTATCAAACCACGTGATGATTTTGAACGCCTCTATTAAATCTCCCCTGAATCTTCTCTGCTCTAAGGAGAACAATCCCAGCTTCTCCAGTCTCTCCACATATCAGACAAGTGGTTAGAATCCCATCCGATTGTATTTAGAATATTCATTACATAAAATAGATCTTACATTGTATAACACATCATGGTGAGATGAAGAAATGTGATTTATACAGGGTGGAATTACTTCACAGTGTGTGGTCAGTGACAGCCATGTATAAAACGCAGCCAATTTATACTCGACTGTGCCACCGCACCCATTGAACGCGGACGTCATAATTAACTGACAGCCCCTTTCCCAGAAGAAAAAGCTAAACACACTTGTTTCTCCCTTTGACAGGACTATGCAAAGATCATTGTGATTGATTACCGTTTGTATTCGTCTTCGGTTGTAGTACAGCGTAAACAATCTCATCACCACGAGAGGCGCTATTTTCTAATTAAAGAAAAAATAAATTGCAGTTACATTCGATAATGCTGTTCGTCATCTCTTGATTCTGGCGTGTGATACTTGCACATGATTTATCTTATCAATGTTATATCTTATAAACAATTAAGTGAATTGAATACTCACATATATTGTACAGATAGCTGAACCAATTGCTGGATCGTGGGACTGTTTCACCTATGCAATGTTAGGTCTGAACACACTGGGCGCTAAATTGGTCCGTGTAGCGCCCATTGTTTCTGCGCGACACTGCCTCTTCCACATCCAAGATAGCGTCTTGGATGCGAATGCACATTTCCAGCGTGACCTGCGCCAGACGCCATGTTGGTACAGGTGATAGCCCAGGTGCAGATAACGAACGCTTCAATCATGTAAAGTAGGGAGAAAATGTCTTCAATCAGTGTACAACGCTGGTTTTAAGTGTTAGATACCATTTTGGGGCTTAACGCTCAACTCAAAGCGCAGCCTTAACTCCGACTATCGGAATGTGTCTTAGAGTGCCTGGAGGACACCCCACCGGCGCTATTTAAAGGGACCATGCAGCATTTACAGGTTGGTGGCTGGATTATTGCTTCTGGCTGCCGAGACATTTGTAACTGTTTTTGGAGGTCTGCTACAATTGAATACTGGGACGCAGGGACATAGCCTAATATTTAGAGCCAGGACGTGCAGGAGTGAAGTTAGGAAATGCTTCTATGGGCAAAGGGTGGGAGAAGTTTGGATTGGTCTTCTGCAAAAGGCAGTTAATGCTAGCTCACTTGTGAATTCTAAATCTGAGATTGATAGATTTCTGTGAACCAAGGGTATTAAGGGATAAGATGGGTATAGGGAGTTAGGTCACAGGTCCACCCTGATCTGATCAAATGGTGGAACAGGCTCGAGGGGCAAAATGCCACCGCCACTTGCTGCCTCCTGATATGTGCCAGCTTCTCCTGCAAGAAAGCGGGACGTGTGTCTGAGTGATGTGCCTATCATGGTTGAACAGCTGCCAGTGTGTGTGGCCTGTGAATTGTGGGTGGGCGGCTTGCAAAGGTGGTAATGTGTAAGAGTGAGAGGGCTCAGTGCTGATGGAAAGAGTTTGTTGGTGTGTGGGTGATGGGGGTTGTAGCGCATGGAGCAATGGATGCGGCTGTTGGTGTAGTTGGTCGGAGCCGCCACTTGACAGTTGACCTCGCTCATCTTGACCACTCATGTCAAAGCATTGAACGTCTTCCTGTTCTGCATCCATGTTCATGATGCTGTTCGCCTGATATTGACTCCATCCCCTACTGCCTCCCACTACCTTTTGGGTGTATGTCTGCAGGGCCTCTTGCTCCCGCTCTCTCCACCCCACCCCACCGCCCCCCCCCCCCTCCCCCGCGCATATATAAGGTGTCCCTCCTTATGTCCACTTCTTGCAACAAGGCCTCTGGTGCAACAGCAGAGAAACTTGGTGCACAGAGTCTCAGATTGGTGAGGTCTGGCATGCAGATTGGAGGATGTGGGATTTAATGGTGTGTAACCTTTATTCAATGTTTTAACATAACTCATCAGTATGTAAAAATAAAGATGGGACCTTCATCTGTGCTTTACGTGTGCGATGTTTGGTCTCCGTTCAGACTCCGTGCAGACAGCAGGCTGTTATATTCAGCAAATAACAGGTACCAGCTACCTTTAAGAGATTTCCAACAGACAGCCTGCCTTTAAGAGATTGCAGCTTCCCCCTGCTGGTGGAAATTGCGAATTGCATGGAATCCTCGTTCAACGCTGATTTCCAACGCAGATTGCAGGTAAGTCCTCAGGCCTGACAAAAATCTCGTCCTGCCTGCGCAGGGACCATTAGGCACGGGGTAATCGCAGATCATGCTACTCCCGCCCAAAAACAGGCACGATCCAATTTTTCCCCCTCAGATTCCTCTTGCGAGAAGCTGATGATCTGCTTGAAAGATATTGACTAAAACGGAAAAGCACAACAGAATGTAACTTACCTGCGGGTGTATCACTGTTGTGGCGCGGTGACCTGTTTCTAGTTCTGTCACTGCAAAATCAATTGTGGCAAAGAGAAAAAAATTAACAATGTGTCAATTGTGAAATGCACAGAAGCCACACCACATACATCTGCAACGCAGGTTATATTAAATTTGGAAATATGGTCAGCCGGCCCCTTGGAAGAGCACTGACCAACCTGGAGGGCTGTAGTCTGACGCAACTGTGTTTGCGTCCAGACCAAGTCTGCTGGACGGGGGTCGAAGCCTGTGTTCAGGGGGGAGATATCAAATGTTAAATTGGTCAAGAGCTACCAGGCGGCCAGTGATTATTGCAATTCACCTGGAAAGTTCCACATTGCAACTGATGCTCTAAATGCACTACTTCAATGGACCCACTATCAATACATAGTGGGTGAAACGCACTATATAAATATAAATCTTTCTTTTTAGTACTCTGAGCAGGCTGGACCTTGAATATTACATTTGATTCAGGTCAGCAAGGCACATGGGGAATATCCAAGACCTGGAAGAGGTGCAGAGAAAGGTCACAAAGCTGATCTCAGTGTCACAGAACTGAGTTAGAAAAACTTGGACACTTCCGCCTTGAAAGGAAGTGAATAAGAGGGACCTTATAGAGGTATATAAGATACTAATTGAAAAAGAAAGGGTTAATCCTCAGCATTATTTCAATTTAAACCATGACTGCAGGACAAGAGAACACAGCTACAAATTGGCAAAAGGCAAGTACAAGATGACATCAGGAAGCACTTCTTCACACAGAATCACAACCTGGATACTTTTATGTTTTTTGATATCCTGCTCTAGGGTTACCAGGCGGCCAGTAATCATTGCAAGTCACCTGGAAAATTCTGCATTGCAACTGATGCTCTAAATTCTCTACTTCAATGGATCTACTATCAATACATAGTGGAAAGTATTGATTTTGCCGAAAGTGTAAAACAGCTAATATTGTATCATCCGCCCATTATACGTCTCTCCTGATTTTCCTGTGCATTGACTTCGATGTTAGTCAACATTGGGAGAAATGTATGATGGGCGGCTGCTCCGATATAGCTGGTCTTACACCATCACCCAGAGTCAAAATCACCCCCATAATGTTTTCACTCCTGGGACTTGAGCACATAATCTAGGCTGACACTTCCTGTGCATTACTGAGGGAGCGCTGCACTGTCGGAGGTGTCGTCTTTCAGATGAAACTTTAACCCGAGGTCCCGTTTTCCCTTTCAGGTAGACCTAAAAGTTCCCCTGGCACTATTACGAGAGCCCTGGCCAATATTTATCCCTCAAGCAACATCGTTTAAAAAAACATGATGTGGTCATTATCACATCGCAGTTGTGGGATCTTGCTGTGCACAAATTGGCTGCCACATTTCCTACATTACAACAGTGACTACACTTCAAAAGTGCTTCATTGGCCGTAAAGCGCTTTGGGACGTCCCGAGCTCGTGAAAGGCGCTATAGAAATGCAAGTCTTTCTTTCTCTTAACTGTTTACAAGAGTATAGGGTATGCATGAAATGATCCAAGGCAGGCCTTACCCAGTCTGGCTGAAATTGTCTGTGTCTTCTGAATGAAAGAAGAAATATGCAGACATAAGAATAAATTCCGGTCATCACAATATTGATCGTATTACATAGTTTGCGAGGCCTAATGCTAATATATAAAGTAATTTATTACCTAGGCAAATGTGGCAGACAGCAGCACTGCAAATCTACATCCGAACTCAGCACCATCAAATTCCCATCGTGTGTGTTGGGTTTACGCCCCGTTACTTGGCCCCAACAGCGTGTCTTAGGGGTAATAATTATCATCAAAGTACCTAAAGTACATAACGCCTGACTGCGGCCTCCTGAATAACGCCATCCGCCTATTTTTTTCATTTAGCCACAACTTGTAACTGCATTCTTGTAAAAACCATGAAGCATGAAGCTATTTTTGGTTGACGTCCATCTTGGTATATCGTAGAGGTGAATTTTCTTGGAGCTCCCAGGGAGTAATTCTCATTAATTAATTATTCAATTGATAATTAATTCGGATTGGCCGCCAGTGACACAATGGAAGGGAAACTTCAATTGAAAGGGAAATCAGACGAGATGTATAACGGGAGGCCGATCATATATCGTTTGCTTTACACTATCAACAAAAGTGAAAATTACCCCCCAAGCCTTAACTTTTGCGGGATTTATGTCGCATTTACACCAAAGTTGCGGCCGGAGAGCAACCGAGGAATTTAGCAGCACAGATGTAATAACCGATAGACCGAAGACTATCTTGTCTGAAGGACCTCCTTTCCTATCGTTATGTAAAATTGCTCATTTAGACGAGGCCTGCGATATTTGCACTCTTTTTAACAATAGCAAAAATATGGGGATTGAATTTAATATTATTATTGCAGCATGTAAGCTAAGTCTCAGCAATCAGGTAATGATCAGCCAAAACATTCCGATTCCAGCGCTGTTCCTTCTTAGAGACAATTACAGAATCCATCGGATTAGAAATTCACCTCGGGCCATTGTGCAAAACGGGCAGGATCGTATAGGCCGCCTGTTTTAAGCCCCGCCCAATATTAATTCCATTGGCCAATACCTGACCCTGCCTGATCCTGAACAATCTGTTTTCAGATAGTCCCTAAACGTCTCATAAGAAAATGGCTTGTCCCGTGTTGGGGAGTGACCGTACCTTTCTTTGTATGTCGAATTTTGCACAAAATGATCAGAATCACAAAAGCCAGGAATAAGATGGAGGCCACAGCTGACATGCAGATCTCCAGCAAGGAACCAGAAACTGGAACTGAAAAACAAAATCAGGGAAAGGATTACTAATTGAAGCTGTCAGTATATAACGATCCGTCCATCACAATCTTGATCGTATTGTAATTAATCCAATAGTTTGCATTGCCTAATGCTAATTTATAAAGTAATTTATTACCTAAGCAAATGTGGCAGACAGGAAGACTGGAAATCTACATCCAAACTCAGCACCATCAAATTCCCATTGTGTGTATTGGGTTTAGGCCCTGTTACTCTGCCACAACAGCGTATCATAGAGGTAGGAATTCGTCGGGCGGCAGCGCAAAACGGTCGGTGAGGCATTGGCCGTGTGTTAGAACCGCTGCCTCAATATTACGTTCCATTGAACTTATTGAAACTGAATATCGGGTGCGGCGTATAACAGGCGGCCAGTATCACACCGTCTGTATCAAGGCGAATTTCTCAATTTGACGACCTCAGTCCCAGGTCAACACAACCGTTCAAAAAAAAACATTCTCTGGCCCAGTCATATCAATGGCCCCTTTAAGAAATATTGATAAGTTAATGGCAAGAAGTAATTGTTGGCACACACATCTAGGTATGTGGTGATATTATCACAGGGACATGGCTACGCCCGCGTCATTTCCGGTCAATCCTCACAGCTGGAAGAGACACAGGGCGCTAAATTGGTCCGTGTAGCGCTCGTTGTTTCGACGCGACATGGCCACTTCGACATCCAAGATGGCGTCTTGGATTTCACGCACGTTTCCAGCGTGACATGCGCCACACTCCATTTTGGTATAGGAATTAGCGTAGGTGCAGATAATGAACGCTGGAACCATGTAAAGTAGGGAGAAAATGGCTTCAATCAGTGTGCAACGCTGATTTAAAGTGATAGACACTATTTTGGGACCTAACGCTCAACTCAATGCAGTCTTAACCCTGAACATCTGAACGTGTTTTAGAGTGCCTGGAGGACCCCCCACCAGCGCTATTTAAAGGGATCATACAGGATTTACAGGTTAGTGGTTGGATTATTTCTTCTGGCTGCCGAAACATTTGTAACTGTTCTTGGAGGTCTCCTACACTTGAATCCTAGACTAACATTTAGAGCCAGGGTGTGCAGGAATGAAATTAGGAAATGCTTCTACGCGCAAAGGGTGGGAGAAGTTTGGAACGGTCTTCTGCAAACGGCAGTTAATGCTAGCTCAATTGAGAATTCGAAATCTGAGATTAATAGATTTCTGTGAACCAAGGGTATTAAGGGATATGGGGCTAAGGCGGGTATATGGAGTTAGGTCTCAGGTCCACCCTGATTTGAATAAATGGTGGAACAGGCTCGAGGAGAAAAATGCCACCACCACTTGCTGCCTCCTGATATGTTCCAGCCTCTCCTGCAAGAAAGCGGGACGTGTGTCCGGGTGATGTGCCTATCATGGTTGAATAGCTGCTAGTGTGTGTGGCCTGTGAGTTGAGGGTGGGTGGCTTGCAACGGTGGTAATGTGTAAGGGTGGGAGGGTTGAGCACTGATGGAAAGAGTTTGTTGTATGTGGGTGATGGGGGTTGTAGCGCATGGAGCAATGGATGCGGCTGTTGGTGTAGTTGGTAGGAGACACCACTTGACAGTTGACCTCGCTCATCTTGACCACTCGTGTCAAAGCATTGAATTTCTTCCTGTTCTGCATCCATGTTCGTGATGCTGTGCGCCTGGCATTGACTTCATCCCCTACTGCCTCCCACTACCTTTTGGGTGCATGTCTGGAGGGCCTCTTGCCCCCAACCGCACCCCACCCCATCCCCGCGGATATAGGGTGTTCCTCCTTCTGCCCAACTCTTGCACCAAAGCATCTGGTGCATCAACAGAGAACCTTGGTGCACAGAGTCTCAGATCGGCAGACTGGTGAGGTCAGGAGTGCAGATTGGAGGATGTGGGATTTAGTGGTGCACAACCTTTATTCAATGTTTTAACATAACTCATCAGTATGTAAACATGGAGATGGGACCTGCAGCTGTGCTTTACGTGTGCAACGTCTGATTTCTGTTCAGAGTTCGTGCAGAAAGCAGGCTGTTATATTCAGCAAATAACAGGTACCAGCTATCTTTAAGAGATTTCCAACAGACAGCCTGCTTTTAAGAGATTGGAGCTTCCCCTGCTGGTGGAAATTGCGAATTGCATAGATTCCCCGTTCAACGCTGATTTCCAACGCAGATTGCAGCTAAGTCCTCAGGCCTTACAAAAATTTCGTCCTGCCTGCGCAGGGACCATTTGGCGTGGGGTAATAGCAGATCATGCTACTGCCCGCCCAAAAAACAGGCCCTATCCAATTTTTCCCCCACGAATCTTTCAGATTCAATTCGAAGGCCAGGTGTCAGAGCTGGAAGCTGCCAATGGCGTCACTGATTCCCTTAATTCCACCGCCTCATTAAGAGTCTTGCGATATTTCCACAGTCTCCAATGTAATGTATTATTAGCGGTAGTTGTAATGGCAGCAGTGTTAGTAGATGTATCATGAGTAATCGTAGGCGAAGAAAGAACTAGCATGTGTATCGCGCCTTTTACCACCTCAGGACGCCCCAAAACTCTTTACAGCCAATGACGTACTTTTGAAGTGTAGTCAATGTTGTAATATAGGAAACACGGGGCATTCACAAACAGCAATTAGATAATAATCCGATTTTTTTTTACGTGATGCTGACCCAGACACCGGCGAATAGCTCTCTTAATCACCCTCCAAATCATACTATGGGTTCTTTCACATTCAACTGAAAGGGCAGATGCATCCTCAATTGAGCGTCTCATCCGAAAGAGTGCACCTCCGACAGTGCAAAACTCATTCAGTACTGTACTGGAACGATCAGCCTAGATTTAGTGCTCAAGTTCCTGGCGTGGGATTGGAACCCACAACCAATCTAACTCAGAGCGGAGTGCACTACTGCCGAGCCACGGATGAATCGGATAGCAGTAATGCTAGTAGTAGCAGTGGCACCGTTGTGTTAATACTTGGCAATGAATCTGAGAATATGTTCAATCCTTGCCAATAGTTGTAAGAAAGACAAACGGAGAAACATTGGCTAAGGGCCGTTTTCGGGCAGGAATGCGCTATTACCCCGCGCCCAATGACCTCTGCTCAGGCAGGAAGCGAGTTTAGGCTGGCCCCAGGACTCACCTGCAATCAGCGTTCCATTCCACGCCTTGCAAGTGGAATCAATGCAATTCGCACTTTCCACCACCAGGGGAGCACAATCTCTTAAAGGGAGGATGTTTCTTAAAAATCTCTTAAAGGTAGCTGGTGCCTGTTATTTGCTGATCAGACATCGCACATGTAAAACACAGATGCAGGTCCCATCTCTATGTTTACATACTGATGAGTTATGTTAAAACATTGAATACAGGTTGTGCACCACTAAATCCCATATCCTCCAATCTGCAAGCTGGGCCTCACCAATCTTCCGATCTGAGTTGGTACCAGGCCTGCGAGAGTGCATGCACCAAGATTCTCTGCTGATGCACTAGAGACCTTGGTGCAAGAGGTGGACGGAAGAACGGACATCCTATATCCGTGGGGCAAGACATATTACCAAAAGGCTGTGGGAGGCAGCGGGGAACAAAGTCAGTGTCAGGCGCATAGCATCATGAACATGGATGCACTGCAGAAAGAAGTTCCCACTCACAACTCAAAGGCCACACAAGCTGGCAACTATTCAACTATGACAAGCACATCACTCAGACACACGTCCCTCCTCCTTGCAGGAGAAGGTGGCGCATATCAGGAGGCAGCAAGTGGCAGTGGCATTTAGCCCATTGAGCCTGTTCCGACATTCATTGAGATCAGGGTGGACCTGTGACCTAACTCCATATTCCCACCTTAGCCCCATGTCCCCGAATACCCTTGGTTCACAGAAATCTATCAGTCTCAGATTTAACATTCACAAGTGAGATAGCATTAACCACCGTCTGCAGAACAGCGTTCCAAACGTCTGCCACCCTTTGCGTGTAGAAGCATTTCTTAACTTCAATCCTGCACGTCCTGGCTCTAAATGTTAGTTTATGTCCCCGTATCCTAGTATTCAAGTCTAGGAGACCTTCAAAAACAGTTACAAATGTCTTGGCAGCCTGAGGCAATAATCCAGCCAATAACCTGTAAAACCGACATGGTCCCTTTAAATAGCGCTGATGCGGCGGGGTGGGGGGTCCTTCAGGCACTCTAAGACACGTTCAGATGGTCGGGGTAAAGACTGTGCCTTGAGTTGAGCGTTAAGTCCCAAAATGGTGTCTATCACTTTAAATCAGCGTTGTACACTGATAGAAGCCATTTTGTCCCTATTTTACATGATTCCTGCTTTCGTTATCTGCGCCTCCGCTAACTCCTATACCAAGAGGGCGTCTGGCGCAAGTCACGCTGGAAACGTGCGTGCGCATCCAAGACGCCATCTTGGATGTCAGAGAGGCCATGTCGTGCCGAAGCAACGGGCTCTACACGGACCAATTTAGCGGCCAATGTTTTTCCTGTAATGGTCAATAAAAGTATATACGAAGTTTTCAAAGCACAAAGGGCAGCAAAATCTAGAAATCATGTATTTCCACAGGCCTCAGACATACGACGAGTGCCAGATAACGACCATCTCCAACAAGAGAGAGTCTAACCACCTCCACTTGACATTCAACGGCATTACCATCGCCGAATCCCCCACCATCAACATCCTGGGAGTCACTATTGACCAGAAACTTAACTGGACCAGAAACATAAATACTGTGGTTACAAGAGCAGGTCAGAGGCTGGGTATTCTGTGGCGAGTGACTCACCTCCTGACTCCCCAAAGCCTTTCCACAATCTACAAGGCACAAATCAGGAGTGTGATGGAATACTCTCCACTTGCCTGGATGAGTGCAGCTCCAACAACACTCAAGAAGCTCGACACCATCCAGGACAAAGCATCCCGCTTGATTGGCACCCCATCCACCACCCTAAACATTCACTCCCTTCACCACTGGCGCATTGTGACTGCAGTGTGTACCATCCACAGGATGCACTGCAGCAACTCGCCAAGGCTTCTTCGACAGCACCTCCCAAATCCGCAAACTCTCCCACCTAGAAGGACAAGGGCAGCAGGCACATGGGAACAACACCACCTGCACGTTCCCCTCGAAGTCACACACCATCCCGACTTGGAAATATATCGGCCGTTCCTTCATCGTCACTGGGTCAAAGTCCTGGAGCTCCCTTCCTAACAGCACTGTGGGAGAACCTTCACCACACGGACTGCAGCGGTTCAAGAAGGCTGCTCACCACCACCTTCTCAAGGGCAATTAGGGATGGGCAATACATGCTGGCCTCGCCAGCGACGCCCACATCCCATGAATGAATAAAAAAAATCTTAATTCCTGTCACATTTTTGAATCAGTTTTTTTGCACCACATATTTCTATATCCACAGTTGTAATGAAAATTGTCCAAATAAACTTGTCATGTTGTAATTGCTCAATCCCACCAGTGGCGGCGACTCAGTATGGTGCCGCTCAGCTCCTTTCGCTTGTCCTGAGCAGAATGGACTATGTTTAACCGAGTCTACTTCTGGACTACCTAAGCTGCCCTAAATGTTGTCATTTACCCGTAAATGATAAAGTAAAATGAAAGTATTATACATGTTAAGGTCAGAATGTAAGACTTTAAAAAGGGGCTCTGAAATATGAATGCTATAATCTACAAGGCACAAGTCAGGAGTGTGATGGAATACTCTCCACTTGCCTGGATGAGTGCAGCTCCAACAACAGTCAAGAAGCTCGACACCATCCAAGATAAAGCAGCCCGCTTGATTGGCACCCCATCCACCACCCTAAACATTCACTCCCTTCACCACCGGTGCACTGTGGCTGCAGTGTGCACCATCCACAGGATGCACTGCAGCAACTCGCCAAGGCTTCTTCGACAGCACCTCCCAAACCCGCGACCTCTACCACCTAGAAGGACAAGGGCAGCAGGCGCATGGGAACAACACCACCTGCACGTTCCCCTCCAAGTCACACACCATCCCGACTTGGAAATATATCGCCGTTCCTTCATTGTCGCTGGGTCAAAATCCTGGAACTCCCTTCCTAACAGCACTGTGGGAGAATCGTCACCACACGGACTGCAGCGGTGTTGTGTTAATGGACGACTTTAATTTTCATTTAGATTGGGAAGAGAAGATTAGCTCAAGCCAAAAAGGGAGTGAATTTCTTGAGTGTATTCAAGATACCTTTCTGGAGCAATATGTTCTAGAACCAACAAGAGGGCAGGCCATACTAGATTTAGTGATGAGTAATGAGCCAGACTTAGTTAACAAACTAACAGTAAGGGAATTTTATCTAACAGCGATCATAAAATGATCGAATGCAATGTTAGCTTTGAAAAGGAGAAACTTAACACAGTTACTAAGTTTCTAGATTTTGGTAAGGCTAAATTTAACAGGCTGGGACAGAGACTGACGACAGCAAACTGGTCAGATTTGTTATCAGCTAAAACTACAGATGAACAGTGGGAGGTGTTCAGAAAATAATTTAGCTTAATACAGGACCAGTTTATACCCCGAAAGGGGTTAGAGTTCTACTCACCAAATAAAACAGCCACGGTCGACAAAAGAGGTGAGAGATAACATAAAACTAAAGAAAAGAGCAACGAATAGTATAGATCCAGGGAATTGAGAGCTGTAAAGAACAGCAAAGGAAAACAAAAAAGATAGTAAGAGCTGCATAAAAGGAATACGAGATGAAACTTGGAAGGGATATCAATATTATCACAAAAAGTTTTTACAATTATATTAGAAAAGAAAAGGCAGTCAAGAGTAATGTGAACCCTTTGAAAACAGATGAGGGTAATATTACAAATCAAACTAAGGAAATGGCAGACTTGTTGAATAATTATTTTGTGTCAGTCTTCACATTAGAGGAAGATGATAATATATCTGACTTTCCAGGGAAACGAATAATGACTCTAGGACTGGAACTCACTGAAGTTAACGTAAGCAACAAAACAGTATTGGAAAAAGATAATGGCACTAAAGACAGACAAATCCCCAGGACCTGATGGTTTCCACCCGAGGGTTTTAAAGGAAGCAGGTGAGGAAATTGCAGATGCTTTAACCATAATCTTCCCAAGCTCTCTTGTCCCTCTTGTTAGATTTAGATTGGAAAATTGCAAATGTAACTCCATTATTTAAGAAAGATGAGCGAGAGAAACCAAGAAATTATCGACCTGTTAGTCTAACATCTGTTTTGGGGAAGTTATTGGAATCTATAATTAAGGAAAGAGTGACTGAGCATTTATATAAATTTGAGCTGATTAGAGAGACCCAACATGGATTTGTAACGGGCAGGTCATGTCTAATGAACCTAATTGAATTTTTCGAGGAAGTAACTAAAGTGGTAGACAGGGGAATGTCTACGTATGAAGTTTATATGGACCTCCGGAAAGTATTCGATAAGGTTCCACATAAGAGACTGTTGGCTAAAATTAAAGCACATGGGATTTAAGGCAAATTATTGACCTGGTTAGGAGATTGGTTAGGCGGTAGAAGACAGAGAGTGGGGATAATGGGCATGGAATGGAAGGAAGTGACTAGTGGTGTCCCACAAGGATCTGTGCTGGGGCCTCAACTACTCATTATACTTATTAATAACTTAGATAACACAATAGCGAGACCTATATCCAAGTTTTCCAATGACACAAAGATTGGTAGCATAGTAAGTAGTGTAGACGGGAACATAAAATTACAAAGAGACATTGATAGATTTAGTGAGTGGGCAAAACTGTCGGAGATGGATTTCAATGTAGTTAAGTGTGAAGTCATCCATTTAAAACCAAAAAAGGACAGGTCAGAGCGTTTTTTAAATGGTGAAACGCTAGGAACAGTGGCGGTCCAAAGAGATTTAGGGGTCCATGTACACAGATCACTAAAATGCAGTAGTCAAATACAAAAACCAAAAAGGCTAATGGAATGTTAGCCTTTATAGAGGGCCAGAACATAAAGGGGCAGAAGTTTTGCTACTTCTGCACAAAGCCCTGGTTAGACCACATCTGGAGTACTGTTTACAGTTCCGGGCACCGCACCTTAGAAAGGATATATTGGATCGGGAGGAGTGCAGCGCAGATTCACCAGAATGTTACCAGGGCTTCAAGGGTTAGATTATGAGGAGAGATTACATAAACTAGGTTTGTATTCCCTGAAATATAAAAGGTTAAGGGGTGATTTGATTCAGGTTTTTAAGATTTCGAAAGGAAGTGATAGGGTAGATAGAGAGAAACGTTTTCTCTTTGGGACAAGAAGACATAACCTTAAAATCAGAACAAGGCCATTCAGAAGAGAAGTTAAGAAACACTTTTCCTGGTAGAAGGGTGGAACTCTCTCCCATAAAAGTAGGTTTTATATATGAGATCGATGACAAAGGTGTAGAATTCATTATAACTTGGCTTGTGTTTCATAGAATCGTAGATTTTTATCGGCACAGAAGGAGGCCATTCGGCCCATCGCGTCTGTGCCAGCCTAGTCCCACTTTCCAGCTCTTGGTCCGTAGCCATGTAGGTTACGGCACTTCGTGCATATCCAAGTGTTTTTTAAATGTGATGAGGGTTTCTGCCTCCAACACCCTTTCAGGCAGTGAGTTCCAGACACCCACCACACACTTGGTGAAAAAATATTTACTCAGCTCCCCTCTAATCTTTCTACCAATTCCTTTCAATCTATGCCCCCTGGTCACTGACCCATCTGCTAAGGGAAATAGGTACTCCCTATCCACTCTATCCAGGTCCCTCATAATTTTATGCAGCTCAATTAAATCTCCGCTCAACCTCCTCTGTTCCAAAGAAAACAACAATCTTTCCTCATAACTAAAATTGTCCAGTCCTGGCTACATCCTCATAAACCTCATCTGTACCCTCTCTAGTGCAATCACATCTTTCCTGTAATCTGATGACCAGAACTGTAAACAGTACTCTGCTGTGGCCCAACCAGTGTTTTATACAGTTCCAGCGTAACCTCCCTGCTCTTATATTCTATGCCTCGGCTAATAAAGGAAAGTATTCTATGTGCTTTCTTAACCACCTTATCTACCTGTCCTGCTACATTCAGGGATCTGTGGACATGCACTCCAAGGTACCTCACTTCCTCTGCACCTCTCAGTTTCCTCCCATTGATTGTTTATTCCCTTGTCTTGTTTGCAATCCCCAAATACATTACCTCACATTTCTCCGGATTGAATTCCATTTGCCACTTTTCTGCCCACCTCACCAGTCCATTGGTATAGGAACATAGGAACATGAGTAGGCCATTCAGCCCCTCGTGCCTGCTGCGCCATGTGATAAGATCATAGCTGATCTGTGATCTAACTCCATATACCTGCCTTTGGCCCATATCCCTTAATACCTTTGGTTGCCAAAAAGCTATCTATCTCAGATTTAAATTTACCAATTGAGCTAGAAGAGAGTTCCAAACTTCTACCACCCTTAGTGTGTAGAAATGTCTTCTAATCTCGCTCCTGAAAGGTCTGGCTCTAATTTTTAGACTGTGCCCCCTATTCCTAGAATCCCCAACCAGCGGAAATAGTTTCTCTCTATCCACCTTATCCATTCCCCTTAATATCTTGTAAAATACTAACAGATCACCCCTTAACTTTCGAAACTCCAGACAATACAACCCCAATTTGTGTAAGCTATACGCGTAACTTAAGCCTTGAAGTCCGAGTATCATTCCAGTAAACCTACGCTGCACTCCCTCCTGGCCAATATGTCCTTCCGAAGGTGCGGTGCCCAGAACTGCTCACAGTACTCCAGGTGCGGTCTAACCAGGGTTTTGTATAGCTACAGCATAACTTCTGCCCCCTTGTACTCTAGTCCTCTAGATATAAAGGCTATCATTCCTTTAGCCTTCTTCATTATTTTCTGCACCTGTTCATGACACATCAATGATCTATGTACCTGAACCCCTAAGTCCCTTTGGACATCCAATGCTTTTAACTTTTTACCATTTAGAAAGTACCCTGTTCTATCCTTTTTTGATCCAAAGTGGATGACCTCACATTTGTTTACATTGAATTCCATTTTGCCACAGTTTTGCCCATTCACCTAACCTATCAATATCGCTTTGTAATTTTATGTTTTCATCTACACTGCTTACAATGCCACCAATCTTTGTGTCATCGGCAAACTTAAATATGAGACTTTCTCTGCCTTCATCTAAGTCGTTAATAAATATTGTGAATAATTGAGGCTCCAAGACAGATCCCTGTGGGACTCCACTCGTAACATTCTGCCAATGTGAGTACCTACCCATTATCCCTACTCTCTGTCGCCTTTTGCTCAGCCAACTTCCTAATCAAGTCCGTACTTTCCCTCGATTCCGTGGGCTTCTATCTTAGCTAACAGTCTCTTATGTGGGACCTTATCAAATGCCTTCTGGAAGTCCATATAAATAACATCCACTGACATTCCCCTGTCCACTACTTTAGTCACCTCTTCAAAAAATTCAAACAGGTTTGTCAGGCACGACCTACCTTTCACAAATCCATGCTGGCTCTCTCTGATTAACTGAAAATTCTCGAGGTGTTCAGTTATCCTATCCTTAATTGTAGACTCCAGCATTTTCCCCACAACAGACGTTAGGCTAACTGGTCTATAATTCCGTGGTTTTCCTCTCTCTCCTTTCTTAAAAAGCGGAGTGACATGTGCAATTTTCCAATCTAGAGGGACAGTTCCTGAATCTAGAGAACTTTGAAAGATTATAGTTAGTGCATCTGCAATTTGCTCACCTGCTTCCTTTAAAACCCTGGGATGGTAACCATATGGTCCTGCGGATTTGTCACTCTTTAGTGCTATTATTTTCTTCATTACTGTTGCTTTACTTATGTTAATTTTATCGAGTCCCTGTCCCCGATTCAATATTAGTTTTCTTGGGATTTCCGGCATGCTATCCTCTTTTTCTACTGTAAATACTGACACAAAATAATTATTCAACATGTCCGCCATTTCCCCATTGTCAATGACAATATCCCCACTTTCAGTTTTTAAGGGGCCAACACTGCTCCTGACCACCCTCTTTTTTCTAATGTAACTATAAAAGTTCTTTGTATTGGTTTTTCATACTCTCTTTTTGTAGCTCGTACTATCTGTTTTGTGACCCTTTGTTGATCTTTGTATCTTTCCCATTCGCCAGGATCTGTGCCATTTTTTGCCTTTTTGTATACCCTTTCCTTATGTCTTATACTGTCCCTTACCTCTTTAGTTGTCCATGGCTGTTTTTTTTGGCAAGTCGAGTTCTTGCCCCTCAGGGGTATAAACCGATTCGGTATCACGTTAAATGTTCCTTTAAATATTTCCCACTGATCATCAGTCGTTTTACCCATTAACAGATTTGCCCAGTTCACTGTGGACAGTCTCTATCTCATCTTATTGAAGTCGGCCTTACCCAAGTCTGGAATCTTAGCAGCTGACTCACTTTTTTCCCTTTCAAACACTACATTGAACTCGATCATGTTATGATCACTATTGGATAGATGTTCACGCACAGTTAAGCCGTTAACTAAATCTGGTTCATTACTCATTACTAAATCTAGTATGGCTTGCCCCCTTGTTGCTTCCAGGACATACTGCTGTAGAAAACTATCCCGGACACATTCAAGAAATTCACTACCTTTCTGACATTTGCAAGTCTTCTTTTCCCAATCTATGTGAAGGTTAAAGTCCCCCATTAATACCTCTATGCCTTTCTTACACGCTTGTCTGATCTCTGCATTTATGCAATCTAGCACTTCAGAGCTGCTGCCAGGGGTCCTATACACAATTCCCACGATAGTCTTAGATCCTTTCCCATTTCTCAATTCAACCCATAAGGTCTCTGTTGGCTGCTTACCTCTCGTTATATCCTCCTTTATCATTGAAATGATTTCATCTCTAATCATTAAGGCTACTTCTCCTCCTCTTCCATTTTCCCTATCTCTCCTGTAGACCTTATAACCCAGTATATTGAGTTCCCAATCCTGACCATCCTGCAGCCATGTCTCAGTAATAGCTATCATGTCATACACTCCAATTTGAATTTGAACCTGCAGTTCATTTAATTGATTCCTTATACTCCGTGCAGACTACAGCTGTCTTCCTCACTATCAACCACACGGCCAATTTTTGTATCATCTGCAAATTTCTTAATCATGCCCCCTATATTTAAGTCCAAATCATTAATGTAAACCACCTGCCGAGCCGATTTAGGGAACAGATATTCGTGTTGAGCGGAAGTGAGAAACGGTTAGCAATGAGAACTGAATATTGGGTGGCCGCATAACTGGCGCCCAATCCATGGCAGATTTCCACCCAACCGGTTAACAGGCTGTGATCCCACACTTCACAATAAAGAACTCATTGGCTTCGACTAATGAGCACCTGCCACATCTTCGACACCTGCTACAGTGAGTGTCACCGTCTCGCTGCAGTTGGTTACATCAGCGATCCCATTGGCGGCGCCACAGGAGTAATTGCCGCCCTCCCCCTCGGACTGCACGGCGAAGGTGAGATCCCCCGTTCTGGAGTCAAGGACTGTGATGTTGGCGAGGAGACGGTGGCCACGATAGAACAGGTAATGTATTGGTGGCGTGCCTCTCTGTGACTTGCACGTGAGTGTCACATTGTCTCCAATAGCAACCAAAGTACTATTCGAATCTGACCTGAGAGATGGGCAGGTCACTGGCACTGGGGAGAAAATGTAATCAATAAGTAACTGCATTTCAAGGGCTAAAGAGAATACTAATGTTTTTAACAGAAAATGAATTATCGAAAACAGTCATCAGGACAACAAAAGTGCAACATTTTTTTTACCTTGGACAATTCTGTATGTTATATACACTTAGGTATGAGGAGAGATTGGGTCGACTCGGCCTGTATTCACTAGAGTTTAGAAGAATGAGAGGGGATCTCATCGAAACATACAAAATTCTAACAGGACTGGACAGACTAGATGCAGGGAGGATGTTCCCGATGGCTGGGGGGTCCAGAACCAGGGGTCACAGTCTCAGGATAGGGGGTCTGCCATTTAGAACCGAGATGAGGAGAAATTTCTTCACTCAGAGGGTGGTGAACCTGTGGAATTCTCCACCACAGAAGGCAGTGGAGGCCAAGTCATTAGATGTACTCAAGGAGGAGATAGATATATTTCTTAATGCAAAAGGGATCAAGGGATATGGGGAAAAAGCGGGAACAGGGATCTGAGTTAGACGATCAGCCATGATCATTTTGAATGGCGGAACAGGCCCCCGAGGGGCCGAATGGTCTACTCTTGCTCCTATTTTCTATGGTTTTATGTTTCTATGAATAGAATATTGATCCGTTGGTTTAGGGTCTCTTAGTTTATGAGACGTTTAATGCTTTCTGTTTCAACTTCCTTATACTTTTTAATAACGTTCAACTGTTTCATAATTCTTCCTCCATGTTTCACTCTTGGGGCGTCCTGTTAACTTTAGGCCGTGGTGCAAAACTACCCGCCCATTATAAACCGATATCGCCCATTTTACACTCGTCCATCTTTAAAATGAGCCCACACTGTTTTCGCCCTTCACTACACCATTGACGGTCTCCCTCTTGCAGCTGTCTCTCTCTCTCTTTCTCAGTGGGTAATTTTAACTTCGGCCAATAACATAAAAATTCAACGGAAAGGACAAATCTGGAGAAATGGACAGCTCCAATTACTCCCTCTCTCTTCGTCCTGACTCCCTCTGTATTTCTCTGCTTTCTGGTGTATTTCTCCCGTACCCTGATAACTCCAAGGGATAGGCTTTCAGTTTGCTATCCGGGTGTAAAAATTGGCCCAATTTTAACTTCTGCCGATAATGTAAAACGGGCGATATTGGATCGATCACCTGTTATAGTCCTCTCTCGATTTTCCTTTGAAAATCAGGAGAAGTGTTTTATGGGCGGCTGAACCGACAGCGCCCATTTCGCACTATTGGCAAGAGTTAAAATTGCCCCCATTATATAACGGGCAGGCAATCTGCTCCACCAGTTTACCGCAGGAGAAGTGAAGGTAAAGATTACCCCTTCTAGTGTAGAAATTCGTCAAAAGGGAGGTCTCGCACAGGCCGCGAGTTGTATATCCCCACCTATCCCTATTTCAATTCACTCTACCTAAGGCTCAAACTCTTTACCTCAGTGAGCGTTTGCCCAACCTTACCACGAAGAAGGCATTATTACTGTGATTAGTACTATCCTCATTATCATTTGTTCTATTAAGGAGATACCCTGTTGTTTGCCCTGTTCATTCAGGACCCAGGTAGCCTATCTCCTCCGCTTTGCAGTTATCAGCTCGCACTTTCAGCAACTTTGCATCACCATTGATGCTGTTCCTCACCTTCAGCTATCACTTTAACTGCTCGGCTGCGAAGGGTGAATTCCTTTCCTTCCACTTCATTTGAAGCTCGACAGCTGTAGTTGCCACCGATGCTTTCATTGAAACGGTAGATTGTGTAATTGACCTCTCTGCAGGATGAGATTTCCTTGTGAATGTACATCTCGCCTCTGTACCAGTCATAGCTTATTGGTGTGGAACCTTCAGTCACTGAGCAAGTGAGCGTCAGATTGATTCCTTCTCTTATGGCGCCATTGCCCGGGCTGATTTGCAGCTGTACATTCGAGACTGGGATTCCTGCAGAATAAAATGCAGAGATTATTGTGGGAATATGCTACATTAAACATAACACAATCAAAGACTCAATGGTTTGAGCAAATGCCTTTCACCCACAATCAAGATTTTGTAATACACGGTCGCAAATAGCCAGATCGACACGATGGGAGGCCGCTCATTGCCAGTTACAGTTCCTGCACTAGATACTGTCCAAAATACAATATCCGCTCAGATAGAACAGAATCTCTGATCAAACCCATCACCACAGAAATAGAGAAGCTGTCAGATGGAACTCCAGAAGAAGTAAAACAGAACAATGAGTTAACTGAACAACGCCCTGAGATAAACAGCCTCAAACTGGGAATGTAGCAATTATTAGATTACAAAAGGCCGAGGTCCATCTAGTTCATCGTGTACCATCCTGGCAGTCGCAGGATTCAATTATGATGGAGTTGTTGACGAATCATGTCAGTCATAGAATCATAGAATCATAGAATGCTTATACACAGAAGGAGGCCATTCGGTCCATTGAGCCCATGCCGGCCCTTTCCAAGAGCAACCCAGTTAGTCCCATTCCCCCGCTCTTTCCCCGTAGCCCTGCAATTTTTTTCCCTTCAAGTATTTATCCAATTCCTTTTTGAAGGCCATGATTGGATCTGCCTCCAACGCCTTTTCAGGCAGCGAACTCCAGATCCTGACCACTCACTGCGTAAAAAAGAGTTTTACCGCATGTCGCCTTTGGTTATTTTGCCAATCACCTTAAACCTGTGGCTTCCGGCTCTCGACCCTTCCACCAATGGGAAAAGATTTTCTTTATTGACCTGATCCAACCCCTTCTTGATTTTGAACACTTCGATGAAATCTCCTCTTAACCTTCTCTGCCCGAAGGAGAACAACCCCACAGCCCCAATCAATCTGTATCAATCAGTCTACAACAGACCCAGACATGAGGTGAGGAAAACACCCAGTGCTGAAGGACTTTGGGAACAATGGAGTTTAAATTCGACTTGGATGGGAGCGGGAAACGGGCGATATCGCATCCACCGCCAGTTATATGGCCCGCCCGATGAATTCAATATCAGACCAGAAGCATTACCGGCAGCAAATGTGATTCCGTGGAAGTCGAATTTTACACCCCTAGGGCCAAAGTCACCTGACCCGCCCTAACATGTTACACTAATCGCATGCCAAGTCTCAATTTACTCATATACTGTATCCCAAAATGTTATTTTCTGAAAGAAATCTGTCTAATTTGCATTTGAATGAAGCAATAGCTCCGCATCCATCATCTCCCGAGCGTCCATCGATTGACCACTCCCTCACTGAAATATTGTTTCCAAAGATTAGTTTTGAATTCACGCCCCTGCAAAATGCAGCTCGCGACCTCTGGTTCTACTGTTCTGGACAAGTTGAAATAGCTCGTAATTATTTAATCCCTTTAGATTCCTAAAAACAGTAATCATATCACTGACGCTTCCTACTGACGTGTTTGGTCACAATCACGTGACATTTATGGACATCACATTCTCATGTTCCACTAATGACCGGTTTACATTCACAGCACGCTCACTGAAACTATTCATAGAATTCCATAGAAATCGGCCATTCGGCCCAACAGTTCTATGCCGGTGTTCATGCTCCAATCGAACCTCCTCCCACCTTACTTTATCTCACTCTATCAACAGATCCTTCTACTCCTGGCTTCCTCATGTGTTTATCGGGCTTCTGCTTAAATTTGATTTGACAAATAATATTTGTTTCGTGTGAAACTTCAGCATTTTCCCAAAGTTGTTATCTACTCACTCTTAACAGTGATTTCCTTGCGCGTGGATGTGTAATTAACACCGTTGTTGTGCATTGCACAATGATACCAGCCAGAATCCATCACGGTGGCCTGTTGGATTCGATGCAAACCGGAAACCGCAGAATCAGAGTTTACAGGAGAGTTGTTTCTGTAGAAGTAATATCGTGGGCTCCCAGGCCAATCGGAATCCGTGTACAGACAGCGCAGTTCAATAGTATCACCGTCCCTCTGTGTTTTAGGCCGCACCTCTAACCTGACTGGACTTTCTGAAATTGATCAAGAAGTAAAGCAAATCAATGATTACGATCTGTCATTAAATGAACCTCAGAATCAGGCTTTGGTCCAACCACAGATTTTCTGCCGCAATCTCACTATCCCAAAGCAACCGGCTGAAACCAACAACCGTTTGTTAGTAAACGGGTCGAAAGCCTTTTTGTGGGCAGCGCATAACAGGCGGCACTGCCGCGCGATATTCAGTACCATTGCAGCCAATGGCAAGTCATTCCCTGTCCTCAACAGAGGCGAATATTGGCCAGCAATCGCTGCGGTTCGTTCATTCTGGAAATCACCCCGTTTCAACCGATTTCAGCAGAAGTGCAAATCGGGCGGTTCATAGAACGGGCGGCCGATCCGCTACGCCAGATTTACGTCCGGACTGAAAGTTGAAAATGTACCCCCGATGATCAAGAATTGAACGTTGCTGAGGTTAGAACTTTAACCCTTCGAAAACAGAACCATGGGGCGGTATCATCGGCAATTCTCTGATCGGCCACCCTGGAAGAATTGTGAGTTAATAAATAAAGTAAATATCCAATCAAACTGCTTGATTAAAACAATTGGGTATAAATTTATCATGGGCTGTAGCGGAAAACGCCAGCCCGATTTGCAATCACCTGATGTTCTTTTCCAGTGGTTTCAACGGAATTGTAAATCAGGCAGAGTGTAAAACCAGCTGCCTTTCTACTCTGCGGCCCCAGAAACAATTTCACCCCCAATGGGCCCGGATTTGTCCTAGGTTTGTTCATAATGTGTGATAACACTGACCTCTAACGCTCACAGACTTGTATTCGGAGGAGTAAAAAGGTCCATAGGGATAGAGAGCAAAGTTCACTTGGCAGCGATACCGTCCCTCGTGCTCCAAAGTAACGCGCTCCACTTCAAATGAGGCACTTTTATTCCTGGTGCGAATTTCAGATAAAATAAAACCTTTTCGGTAAAATGTGTAAATCCGTTCGTCAGTTAAAAGGAAGGTGAAATTACACCTCAGCACCAGACTTTGGTCCACCCACAGACTTTCCGGCGCCACCTCAAAGGTCACAGATGAATCGGGACCTGTGGAAAAGAAATGAGTGAAATTAGAAACAGACCCACTCAACGTTGTTTAAATAACAATCACACGTCTTTTGTAATAGAACTGTGTTAACTCTGGCAGGGGTTGGGGGAGGGGTGGGGGGTGAGCAGTGCGGGGTTGGTAATGCCAACCTCTGGATATATGCAAATCATTTCCCATTTAATTTTGATTTGAATGCCATTTGGAGCCATTTAAAGAAATAATTAACTCCCGATTATACAACAACAGGCCTTTAACGAAGTAAAACGCCCCAAGGCGCTTCACAGGATTTGACACCGAGCCACTTAAGGGGATATTGGGACAGATGACCAATAGTGATACTATACATTATCATAGAAGTTACAACATGGAAACAGGCCCTTCGGCCCAACATGTCCATGTCGCCCAGTTTATACCACTAAGCTAGTCCCAATTGCCTGCACTTGGCCCATATCCCTCTATACCCATCTTACCCATGTAACTGTCCAAATGCTTTTTAAAAGACAAAATTGTACCCGCCTCTACTACTGCCTCTGGCAGCTCGTTCCAGACACTCACCACCCTTTGAGTGAAAAAATTGCCCCTCTGGACCCTTTTGTATCTCTCCCCTCTCACCTTAAATCTATGCCCTCTCGTTATAGACTCCCCTACCTTTGGGAAAATATTTTGACTATCTACCTTATCTGTGCCCCTCATTATTTTATAGACTTCTATAAGATCACCCCTTAACCTCCTACTCTCCAGGGAAAAAAGTCCCAGTCTATCTAACCTCTCCCTATAAGTCAAACCATCAAGTCCCGGTAGCATCCTAGTAAATCTTTTCTGCACTCTTTCTAGTTTAATAATATCCTTTCTATAATAGGGTGACCAGAACTGTACACAGTATTCCAAGTGTGGCCTTACTAATGTCCTGTACAACTTCAACAAGACATCCCAACTCCTGTATTCAATGTTCTGACCAATGAAACCAAGCATGCCGAATGCCTTCTTCACCACCCTATCCACCTGTGACTCCACTTTCAAGGAGCTATGAACCTGTACTCCTAGATCACTTTGTTCTATAACTCTCCCCAGCGCCCTACCATTAACGGAGTAGGTCCTGGCCCGATTCGATCTACCAAAATGCATCACCTCACATTTATCTAAATTAAACTCCATCTGCCATTCATCGGCCCACTGGCCCAATTTATCAAGATCCCGTTGCAATCCTAGATAACCTTCTTCACTGTCCACAATGCCACCAACCTTGGTGTCATCTGCAAACTTACTAACCATGCCTCCTAAATTCTCATCCAAATCATTAATATAAATAACAAATAACAGCGGACCCAGCACCGATCCCAGAGGCACACCGCTGGACACAGGCCTCCAGTTTGAAAAACAACCCTCTACAACCACCCTCTGTCTTCTGTCGTCAAGCCAATTTTGTATCCAATTGGCTACCTCACCTTGGATCCCATGAGATTTAACCTTATGTAACAACCTACCATGCGGTACCTTGTCAAAGGCTTTGCTGAAGTCCATGTAGACCACGTCTACTGCACAGCCCACATCTATCTTCTTCGTCACCCCTTCAAAAAACTCAATCAAATTCGTGAGACATGATTTTCCTCTCACAAAACCATGCTGACTGTTCCTAATCAGTCCCTGCCTCTCCAAATGCCTGTAGATCCTGTCTCTCAGAATACCCTCCAACAACTTACCCACTACAGATGTCAGGCTCACCGGTCTGTAGTTCTCAGGCTTTTCCCTGCCTCCCTTCTTAAACAAAGGCACAACATTTGCTACCCTACAATCTTCAGGCACCTCACCATTATGAACAAACATAGGTCAAAGGGGTAGGTTTTAAGGAGCGTCTTCGATTAGGAGAGAGAGCTAGAGAGGCAAAATTGGCAGTCCAGTATCCACCGCCTGTTACACTCCCCGACAGAAATGCAGTTCCATCGACTTCAATGGAAATGAATATCATGTGAGCTGTCTAAGAGGCGGGCCGTGCAATACCGCCCGTTTATCACCCACACTAATGTCGAAATTCTCCCCCATAATATTGCGCTCACACTCCTAGGTGGTAGAGGTCGCGGGTTTGGGAGGTGCTGTCGAAGAAGCCTTGGCGAGTTGCTGCAGTGCATCCTGTGGATGGTGCACACTGCAGCCACGGTGCGCCGGTGGTGAAGGGAGTGAATGTTTCGGGTGGTGGATGGGGTGCCAATCCAGCGGGCTGCTTTGACCTGGATGGTGTCGAGCTTCTATGAGGTCTAACCACCTCCGCTTGACATTCAACGGCATTACCATCGACGAATCCCCCACCATCAACATCCTGGGGGTCACCAATGACCAGAAACTTATCTGGACCAGCCACATAAATACTGTGGCTGCAAGAGCAGGTTCGAGGCTGGGTATTCTACGGTGAGTGACTCACCAAAGCCTTTCCACCATCTACAAGGCACAAGTCAGGAGTGTGATGGAATACTCTCCACTTGCCTGGATGAGTGCAGCTCCAACAACACTCAAGAAGCTCGACACCATCCAGGACAAAGCAGAGAAAGATTCAGCGTTAAACATGCAGTCAGTAGCGTAAAACTGTCTTTTTTAAATTCGTTCATGAGATGTGGGCATCGTTGGCAAGGCCAGCATTTATTGCCCATCCCTAATTGCCCTTGAGAAGGTGTCGGTGAGCTGCCTTCTTCACTGAGTGCCTTTCTTGGCCATTAAGAATGAACCAGACTGTCTATGGGTCTGGAGTCACATATAGGCAAGACCAGGTAAGGACAGCAGGTTTCCTTCCCAAAAGGGCGTTAGTGAGCCAGATGGGTTTTTACGACAATCCGGTAGTTTCATGGCAACCATTATTGGTGCTGGTATTTTTTAAATTAATTCCAGGTTTTATTTAATTAATTGAATTTAAATTCCTCAGTTACCGTGGTGGGATTTGAACTCATGACTTCTGGTTACGTACCCTTCTACTCAGCGGCCGCCTGTGATTGACGGGTGCCCAATTTTATTTGCATTCTTTTGTATCTGCCTAACCATTCACATCGTGCTAACCACACCAGATAATCCAAGAACGTTTAGACGAATGCAACTACTCATGGTGAAAGTTGGTAGAGCCGGCAGCATTAATTTTAATGGAAAATAGAAATTGGTTGGTTTATGTAAGACGGCTGATCCACAACGCCAGCTTTATGCTCAGGAGGGAATTTAAAAATCTATCACTTCCTAAAAAGTATTTTGGTCCCAACGTTCCTCCAGTCTAATATTGGAATTATAAACGGTTCACATATTGAGGGACTTTCTAGTCCAGCGTTACTTACTAGTTACGTTCACCAGAATGGTGTTACTGTAGGAGGCATCCCGTGTTGTTGTCGATGAGTTGACTTTACATTTGTACCGTCCGCTATCGTTCTTTTTAGCTGCCCCAATGATGTAAATGCTGTTTCCGGGGATGTCGCCCTGGTCATTGATATTCCAGACATACTCTGTGGAGCGAAGCTCTCTCCTGGCTTCGCACTTGAAAGTGATCCGGTCTCCGGTCAAGAATCCTACCCAGGGAGGGTCGATTGTCAGTAAAGGTGCCTCACTCTCCGCTGGACGTTCAGTAGAAAACCAGGAATGAATAGAAATTATATTACTGGGAAAAGGTGGCTAGTTCATCATTTATTTATGTCCAACTCATGGCGTTTGATTCTGACAGACAAGGAACAGTCACACATCACAAATTAAGGCACACGGGTATCTGCAGCGGTGCAGACTGAATCAAGCGTAAAGATTGTCTTATTCATCAGTTGTGCATTGCAGGCAGCCGGAAGAGACACAGGGCGAGAAATTGGTCTATTAGGCGCAGCGCAAAACGGAACAGAATTGTGGGCGTATAACTGGCCAAACAAGATATTTTGTGAACCAATGCCACCTCAAATAGATAACGAACGTCAGATAATCAAAGCCACATGAAGCCAGTTGATTCGCACCGACACAAATGGAAAATCACGTGAAGTCGGTAACCAATAGCAACTGGTGTTCTTATTGGGTCAGAAATTGGGCTGAGCAGTGTGGCAAGACAGCTCCTGCTAATTCAAACAACCAATGAACTTTCGGCAGGAATGCGCTGCCTGGACTTGCTTGATTTTTTGAGGTTTTGTGAAATTAGGCACGATCAATTCAACTTCTCAGTTGATTGGCGTCTGTGGGAATGGAAGACACGCCTCCACAATCTGTCAGGAAGCGAAGTCCCGCCCACAAACAGGCAAGCAGACTTCATTCATTTAAAGTTAGTACTCTGAACGTTATTGTAAACTATTTATATATATATATACATTAAAAACCAAAGAAATAATTGAATTAAATTAAAGAGACAGAATTGAAAAGTTAAAAAAAAATGTTAAATTATTTTTTAATGATCAAAGGCTACGAAAATACGAAGTAGTATGAAACTCCACATTTTTAAAATTTAACTTTTAGGTGTTTGGCAGCCATAAAGAGTAATCGCACTTTTAAAACTTATTTTAGACCTGGTACTTTCAAGCGTACCTTTTGGTGGCGTAATTAATTATGTTCCAGCTGGGCGGGTGAACGAGTCTGTGATTTTTCAGTGATTTCTATGATTGCAGCGTGCGATGGCCCTTTAATTCGCATCTGTCAAATTACCGGCGAACCAGTATGAGCATGTTCACGATTTCCACGTTTTGGTGCGCATGTGCAAATTGGGGAACGTGCTCCTTCGACTCGCCACTAAAAACAGAGAGCGCTGTTGAGCTCCTCCCGTTATTTCGGGAACAATTGCTGCCCCATTGAGTCATTGCAGTGCATGCAAATAATGTGGTGAGCCCGAGATCACTGTAATATGTCGGGTGTGAAGTTAGTTTTGGGTGCTAGCACAAAATGGACGCTAGCAAACCAGCAGCCCGTTTTACACCCTGCCCGGGTTAGCTTTTCCATTGACTTCAGGTCTGTCCCCTAATACTTCTCCTCTGGGGTAACCTTTTTGCCCCATGGTACTGTGGTGTTGCCCATTCCCAATGTATCATCCCCATCTCCATCACACAGCGGAAGAGCTAAGCGCCCAGCGAACGACGTTAGGTCCCCAGAAGTTTACTACACGAGTAATAGCGAACTCATCCCCCAGGGGAGCAATCGCCCATTTCTAATCTTCTGCCTCATTGTTCCTCTGCATTTGTGGGGTGACGGCTTTTTATAATATGTGCGCTAGAAAATTTATCTCTTCCCGTCTATTTTGGAGTGACCCTAAAAGTCCCTCAAGCTCAGTAGAGGGCAATTTTAACCGAATTCACCCGTTCGAGTCGGACACCAGTTTTCCATCATGTCCACCTTGAAGCTGCATTGATTGAGAAATTACTCCTCAAACAATCGGCGTAGCAATGAACAATATAACGTTACCCCTAAGTTAAATAGATTGTTTGCGGGTTGTTTTAACCTAAACTACTGGTCGGAAATGCAGCAGGTTTTAGTTGAGTGCTCCTTTTTTTATGATTCGTTCAAGGGATGTGGGCGTCGCTGGCGAGGCCAGCATTTATTGCCCATCCCTAATTACACTCCGCCCGACTCTTAACATTACCCCTGTTTGAATTTTACTTCTTGTTTCAAAGAACTGCATGCCGTCTCCGCCAACAGTTTGTAACTTGAGCTTATTTTCATGAAATCCTCTGGGGCAATGATCCTAGAATCATTGGGCATCACTTCACAGCAACAGTCACTTTGAACGATCAGTTATGTGTCGTTGTTTCTCTTCATAAAAGCCGCATGTATTAGTTCCTCTTCCTTGTTCTTCTCCAAAAACTATTTACGCTCCTCCCTATCAAGCAACTATCTAATTCCCTCTTCGTGATAATTTGTGCTGCTCCAAAATGGTTTGAAAACCACTTCCTAACCAGCCTCTGTGTAAAACTCTGTTTCTAATCTCTCTTTTAACTCTTTTTGAGTCTACCTTATATTTTTGTCAACTTGTCCTTATTGCTTGTGTCCAGTTGAGAGAGTTTATCACTAATTACATTATATTTACCCATCATAATCTTTTAAACCCCCATCAGGTCAAATTAATTTCCTTGTGGAGTCTATAACGAGGGGGCATAGATTTAAGGTGAGAGGGGAGAGATACAAAAGGGTCCAGAGGGGCAATTTTTTCACTCAAAGGGTGGTGAGTGTCTGGAACGAGCTGCCAGAGGCAGTAGTAGAGGCGGGTACAATTTTGTCTTTTAAAAAACATTTGGACAGTTACATGGGTAAGATGGGTATAGAGGGATATGGGCCAAGTGCAGGCAATTGGTACTAGCTCAGTGGTATAAACTGGGCGACATGGACATGTTGGGCCGAAGGGCCTGTTTCCATGTTGTAAACTTCTATGATTCTATGATTCTAAACCTTGGTGAACACCCCTAACTTCTTGATTTTGATGCCACACCTCTGATAACATACTAGACAATCTATGGTTCACACTTTCCATTGTTTGTGTAATCCTTCCTGCAATTGGATGCCAAAACTGTACTCCTAACACTTCCGGGCTCCTCCTGTCTGTAACCATTCCATGATTCTATTTATCAGGAAGGCATTGGATTGAAGTCATAAGAATTTAAATTAGCATTGACCAATGGCGAGGCCAGTTCTGGGGTACAGTGTTCAGTTCTAGTCAATACGGGACTGAAATTCCTCTCCTGTGCAGTGGCGGCTCAGGCAGACACTGGGTATAGAGGGAATGGGAAATCAGGATCAGACTCGGTGCACTTGCCCCGAATTTTCCATCGGCCCGAGGAGGCTCTCTCACTCCATGATACAATCCTGATGGTTGCATTTGGGGCGTATGTTGGGGGCATATCTTTGCTGCCCCGGAAAATCTGATGAGTTGCCCTTTATGGTGCTGAGGCAGCGCTGTGCCTTTTAAAAAGCTGCAGCAAAGCCCACTCCTGCAGGCCCACAGCAACTCGACCTATTCCAAACTGTGTCAACTCACATTTTAAGTGGGTTTACTTTCTTTGTTACACGGTGTCCCGTTTCTGTGTTTACTTGTTCTTTTTTTTTTGCTTAGACGGTGACTTCTCGTCGCCAATATTCGAAGAATGTTGGCTGACACAGGCCGTTCTGACCAACACTGCAGATCAGCACTTTCATTTCTTATCTTCGCAGAAAATACAACAGAAAATGTTCGTCCTCAACTTTTCTCTGCCGCTGGAAAATGTGCATAACTGATTGGGTACTGAGGCATCATGACCTCTGCACTTCCGGTATGAGTTGTCAATTGCGCCAGGAGTGCATTCCAGGTCAGAACAACTCGCTGTCGTTGCATAAAAATTGTTTTCCTCTTGTCGCCTCTGGTTCTTTTACCAATTGCCTTAAATCTGTGTCCTCTGGTTACCGACCCTTCTGCGACTGGAAACTGTTTCTCCTTATTTACTCTATCAAAATTCCTCATGATTTTGAACACCTCTATTAAATCTCCCCTTGACCGTCTCTGCTCTAAGGTGAACAATCTCAGCTCCTCTTGCCTCTCCACATTACAGAAGTCCCTCATCCCTGGAACCATTCTAGTAAATCTCCTCAACACGCTCTTTAAGGCATGGACATCCTCCCTAAAGTGTGCTGCACAGAATTGGCCACAATACTCCAGCTGGGGCCTCACCAGTGTTTTATAAATGTTTTAGCATAACTTCCTTGCTTTTGTACGCTATGTCTCTATTTATAAAGCCAAAAATCCCTTATGCCTTTTTAACAACCTTCTCAAATTGTCCTGCCACCTTGAAAAATTTATGTACGTACACCCCCAGGTCTCTCTGTTCCTGCATTCAACTTAACATTGTAATATTTAGTTTATATTGCCTCTCCTCGTTCTTCATACCAAAATGAATCATTTCACACTTCTCTGCTTTAAATTTCATCTGCCATGTGCCTGCTCATTTCACCAGTCTGATTCCGTCCTCCTGAAGTCTCTTACAATCCTCCACATTGTTTATTACATTTCCAAGTTTCATGTCATCTGCAAACTTTGAAACTATACCCTGTATACCCAAGTCCAGGTCTCATTAATATATATCAGAAAGAGCAGTGGTCCTAATACTGATCCCTGGGGAACACCACCGTATAATTTCCTCCAGTGTATTAAACAACCGTTCACAACTACTCTCTGCTTCTTTCGCTTTGCCAATTTATCTCTTCCCGTCTATTTTGGAGTGACCCTAAAAGTCCCTCAAGCTCAGTAGAGGGCAATTTTGTTAACAGGCCTCATAAGTTGTACTTTATCAAATGCCTTTTGAAAGTCCATATACACAACGTCAACTGTAGTACCCTCATCAACCCTCTCTGTTACTTCATCAAAGAACTCAATCAAGTTCGTCAAACACGATTGGCTTTCAGTTATTAACCCGTATTTTTCCAAGTGCCAATTAATTTTGTCTCGGATTATTCTCGTTAAAAGCTTTCAAAGGGCATTTTCAAACTTTCAAAAGGCGTTTGATAAAGTGCCACATAATAGGCTTATCATCAAGATTGCGGCCCATGGAATAAAGGGGTCGGTAGCAGCATGGGTACAGAATTGGATAAGGGACAGGAAACAGAGAATAGTGGTGAATGGTTGCTTTTCGGACTGGAGGAAAGTATACAGTGGTGTTCCCCAGGGGTCAGTATTAGGACCACTGCTTTTTTTGATATACATTAATGACTTGGACTTGGGTGTACAGGGCACAATTTCAAAATTTGCAGATGACGCAAAACTTGGGAGTGTAGTAAACAGTGAGGAGGATAGTGTTAGACTTCAAGAGGACATAGGCAGCCTGGTGGAATGAGCGAACACATGGCAGATGAAATTTAATGCAGAGAAGCGCGAAGTGATATATTTTGGCAGGAAGAACGAGGAAAGGCAATATAAATTAAAGTGTTCAATTCTAAAAGGGGTCCAGGAACAAAGAGACCTGGGGTGTATGTGCACAAATCTTTGAAAGTGGCAGGACAGATTGAGAAAGCAGTTAAAAAAGCATACGGGATCCTGGGCTTTATAAATAGAGGCATAGAGTACAAAAGCAAGGAAGCTCTGTTGAAATCCTTATAAAACACTGGTCCGGCCACAGCTGGAGTATTGTGTCCAATTCTCGGCACCGCACTTTAGGAAGGATGTGAAGGCCTTAGAGAAGGTGCAGAAAAGATTCACTAGAATGAGTCCAGTGATGAGGGACTTTAATTATGCGGATAGACTGGAGAAGCTGGAGTTGTTCTCCTTAGGGCAGAGAAAGTGGAGAGGAGATTTGATAGAGGTATTCAAAATCATGACGTGTTCAGATAAAGTAAATAAAGAGAAACTGTTTCCATTCGTGGAAGGGTAGAGAACCAAAGGAGGCAGGCTTAAAGTGATTGCCAAAAGAACCAAAGGTGAAAAGAGGAAATGCTTTTTTACACAGCAAGTGGTTAGGATCTGGAATGCACTGCCTGAAAGGGCGGTGGAGGCAGATTCAATAATGACCTTCAAAAGGAATTGGATAAATACTTGAAGAGAAAAAAAATTGCAGGGCTACTAGGAACATTGGAACAGGAGTAGGGAATTCAGCCACTCGAGCCCGCTCCAACATTTGATAAGATCATGGCTGATCTGTGATCTACCTCCATATACCCGCCTTTGGCCCATATCCCTTAATACCTTTGGTTGCCAAAAAGCTATCTATCTCAGATTTAAATTTAGCAATTGAGCTAGTATCAATTGCCGTTTGCGGAAGAGAGTTCCAAACTTCTACCACCCTTTGTGTGTAGAAATGTTTTCTAATCTCGCTCCTGAAATGTCTGGCTCTAATTTTTAGACTGTGCCCCCTACTCCTAGAATCCCCAACCAGCGGAAATAGTTTCTCTCTATCCACCCTATCTGTTCCCCTTAATATCTTATAAACTTCGATCAGATCACCCCTTAACCTTCTAAAATCTAGAGAATGCAACCCCAATTTGTGTAATCTCTCCTCGTAACTTAACCCTTGAAGTCCGGGTATCATTCTAGTAAACCTACGCTGCACTCCCTCCAAGGCCAATATGTCCTTCCGAAGGTGCGGTGCCCAGAACTGCTCACAGTACTCCAGGTGCGGTCTAACCAGGGTTTTGTATAGCTGCAGCATAACTTATGCCCCCTTGTACTCTAGTCCTCTAGATATAAAGGCCAGCATTCCATGAGCCTTATTAATTATTTTCAGCACCTGTTCATGACACTTCAATGATCTATGTACCTGAACCCTTAAGACCCTTAAGACACCCACTGTTTTTATTTTTTTTACCATTTAGAAAGTACCCTGTTCTATCCTTTTTTGATCCAAAGTGGATGACATCACATGTGCCTACATTGAATTCCATTAGCCAGAGTTTTGCCCATTCACCTAATCTATCAATATCCCTTTGTAATTTTATGTTTTCATCTACACTGCTTACAATGCCACCAATCTTTGTGTCATCGGCAAACTTAGATATGAGACTTTCTATGCCTTCATCTAAGTCGTTAATAAATATTGTGAATAATTGAGGCCCCAAGACAGATCCCTGCGGGACTCCACAAGTCACATCCTGCCAATGTGAGTACCTACCCATTATCCCTACTCTCTGTCGCCTTTCGCTCAGCCAACTTCCTAACCAAGTCCGTACTTTCCCTCGATTCCATGGGCTTCTATCTTAGCTAACAATCTCTTGTGTGGGACTTCATCAAATGTCTTCTGTAAGTGCATATAAATAACATCCAATGACATTCCCCTGTCCACTACTTTAGTCACCTCTTCAAAAAATTCAATCATGTTTGTCAGGCACGACCTACCTTTCACAAATCCATGCTGGCTCTCTGATTAACCGAAAATTCTCGAGGTGTTCAGTCACCCTATCCTTAATTATAGACTACAATTTTCCCCACAACAGATGTTAGGCTAATTGGTCTATAATTCCTTGGTTTATCTTTCTCTCCTTTCTTAAAAAGCGGAGTGTCATGTGCAATTTTCCAATCTAGTGTGACGGTTCCTGAATCTAGAGAACTTTGGAAGATTATAGTTAGGGCATCTGCAATGTGCTCACCTACTTCCTTTAAAACCCTGGGATGGAAAGCATCTGGTCCTTGGGATTTGTCACTCTTTAGTGCTATTATTTTCTTCATTACTGTTGTTTTACTTATGTTAATTTTATTGAGTCCCTGTCCCCGATTCAATATTATGAAATGAAAACAATGATATTATTTACGAAAACGTTTTAGATCAGTATATAGCAGCATAAATAGAGTTATCAGTCAACAAATACAGAAATGAGAAGAAGGAATGAGCACTTTTGTAGAGACTGCACTTCCCTTCATTTAAGGTAGAAAGCATTTCCTGGCAATACTAATGAATTGCTGCTATCGTGCAGTTGCATAACAGGTTGGTCAAAGAGGCACAGCCTGCTTATACCAGAACTGATTCCATTCAACCTACCTTGTGCTGTCTCTTGAAGCATAATTGCCACTGGAAAATAGAAACAAAAATGTACATGATTTCTGTGGTATGTAGTTATCTACCTTGCTTATTGTTCATACTGACAAAGGCGAGCAAGCGATAAGTTAAACCATACCCGTTAGTTGAACCTGTTTAAATTCATGCACTCAAGAGTGGTCTTTTGGCCAAAAGTTATATTTAAGTTATCCCTGATCCCGAATGGTAATTAACGAGAATCGAGGCCATATTTCCATTCTCAAATCTCAACCCTGACCAAGCAAGGCTTTTGACAAGGTCCCACATGGCAGACTGGTCAAAAAAGTAAAAGCCCATGGGATCCAAGGGAATATGGCAAGTTGGATCCAAAATTGGCTCATTGGCAGGAAGCAAAGGGTAATGGTCAACGGGTGTTTTTGTGTCTGGAAGGCTGTTTCCAGTGGGGTTCTGCAGGGCTCAGGACTGGGTCCCTTGCTTCTTGCAGCATATATCAATGATTTGGACTTGAATGTAAGGGGTATGATTAAGAAGTTTGCAGATGATACAAAAATTGGCCGTGTGGTTGATAGTGAGGAGGAAAGCTGTAGACTGCAGGAAGATATCAATGGATTGGTCAGGTGGGCAGAAAAGTGGCAAATTAAATTCAATCCGGAGAAGTGTGAGGTAATGCATTTGGGGAGGGCAAAAAAGGCAAAGGAATACACAATAAATGGGAGGATACTGAGAGGTGTAGAGGAAGTGAGGGACCTTGGAGTGCATGTCCACAGATCCCTGAAGGTAGCAGGACAGGTAGATAAGGTGGTTAATAAGGCATAGGGAATACTTTCCTTTATTAGCCGAGGCATAGAATATAAGAGCAGGGAGGTTATGCTGGAACTGTATAAAACACTAGTTAGGCCACAGCTTGAGTACTGCGTACAGTTCTGGTCACCACATTACAGGAAGGATGTGATCGCACTAGAGAGGGTGCAGAGGAGATTTACGAGGATGTTGCCAGGACTGGAGAAGTTTAGCTATGAGGAAAGATTGGATAGGCTGAGGTTGTTCTCTTTGGAACAGAGGAGGCTGAGGGTGATTTAATTGAGGTGTATAAAATTATAAGGGGCCTAGATAGAGTGGATAGGGAGGACCTATTTCCCTTAGCAGAGAGGTCAATAACCAGGGGGCATAGATTTAAAGTAATTGGTAGAAGGATTGGAGGGGAGCTGAGGAGAACTTTTTTCACCCAGAGGGTGGTGGGGGTCTGGAATTCACTGCCTGAGAGGGTGGGAGAGGCAGAAACCCTCAACTCATTTTGAAAGTCCCTGGATGCGCACCTGAAGTGCCGGAATCTACAGGGCTACGGACCAAGTGCTGGAAAGTGGGATTAGGCTGGGTGGCTCATTTTCGACCAGCACGGATTCGATGGGCCGAACGGCCTCCTTATGTGCCTTAAATGTTCTATGATTTCTATGATTCTATTCATCACAGGTGCCACGTCACATCCCAACGGGACACCCCATTGGCCTTTAGCAGCAACTCCTCACTCTTCCAATATTGCTATCCTCCATTTCTAACCACCATGTCAGTCACCATGCCTCTAAAACCCTGAATCCCCTTTGCAGGCATTCATCCAGTGCCTTTAAAGCAATAGCCCATCACTTCGAACGGACAGTGGTGGTCGTTTCAAACCCTGACTGACCTACTCGGCCCCTTCTCATCCCCTAGACACACAAACTCTCTCACACACACACACACACACACACATACACTCACACAAACACATTACTACACACATACACACAAACTCTCTCACACACACACACACACACACATACACTCACACAAACACATTACTACACACATACACACAAACTCTCACACACACACACACACACACACACACATACACTCACACAAACACATTACTACACACATACACACAAACTCTCACACACACACACACACACACACATACACTCACACAAACACATTACTACACACATACACACAAACTCTCTCACACACACACACACACACATACACTCACACAAACACATTACTACACACATACACACACGCACTCACACAAAAACACAAACACAGACACAAATACTCGCACACTCACACAATTACACACACTCTCGCACAGACACAGAAACGCTTACACACACTCACACCAACACACACACACATACCTGCACACAAGCGCACACATACAGGCACAAACACACGCACAGACACACAAACAATGACACACACTCAGCCGCACAGAAAAACAAACATTAATACACAGTCACACCGAAACGCACACTCGCTCAGACGCATACACTTACACACACTTCCAGAATCACACACACTTGCACAGACACACGCACTCATGCACACACACTCGCACAGACACGCACACTCACACAAACACACACTCTCGCACAGACGTATAAACACACACCACCAGCAGCATTGCGTCCGAGACAATAGTTCCATTTGACTGGTTTTGCAAGCGGCGCAAATGAATGGATTCTCCCAGGCCCTTTGATTCTGTCCGTTACAGACGCCCTTCCGTCCCACGTCACTTGCTCACTGCGCCCTGGGCATTTAAACGGGGGTTTTAATTAACCAGCTCCTCATTACTGTTTCAGTCATTTCGAAACGATTATGGTTCACGCAGTGCTTTCCTAACGAAACCAGGTTTGCCATCCGAAAATTAAATCACGTTTTTCACATTCTACGATTTATGCTGCGGCGAAGTAAGCGGCAAGTGACTGAAGTCTTACTGTTGGGATACTCTAAAGCGTCATAACAAAGAGCGATACTTACAAAGTAGCAGGAAAGCGCAAGGATTGTGCATCTTGGTCCCTCTCTGTGACAGAAAATCATTTACACCTTAGCAATGTCGAAAGCTGTTTGACGCCCCCTGCTCGGTTTCAATTCATTCTGAGCCACGGAAAAGCCTGGTAAGAGACCCGGAGATATATCTACCTTGCCTCTTACCCACTGTTACATAAACTTGCTGCTGCTGCCCCGGTGAACGACGGGTCCCTCAACAGCTGGACTGTGACCGTTACTTAAAAGGCTGTGAGGAGGACGTTTTCAGGAAGTATCTGGGTTTATCAGATTATTGACCAAAAAAAAAAGCAGGGTTTCGGTTCTCACTGCTAGACCGCATTCAGAAAACAAACGACTATAATCTTAAACAAAACTGTAACAAATGGGATGATAAATGGACAGTTATGGTGAGAAATCATCGGCCTAGGGACAACAGCAAGCTGCAATTTTCAGTTGGAAACCGGTGACTGAACCGGAGGTCACCAGTGAAATAATAATGGTTACCGAACGCAAATCTGCAAGTGTTCAGCTCTGAAGTGGAGAATTAACCCTCGATTGAAGAACTTGACGTCTCAGGAAGTGTCAAACCCCAAGGGGACACTGGTGTTCCATCCTGATAGGAAACAGCCTTCTTAAAGGGGCAGTGGGTTCCAGTGAACTGGCTCCAAACCACACCTTTGTTAAAAGGGAAAGTTTCCTTCCCCTCGTTTCCAAAAAAAAAAAAAATTCTCCCCCTCTCTTTTCCCCGGATTGATTGATTCTTCTGCCGATCTCCATCCAGGACCGCATCGTCGCTCTCCACCCAATCAGTAAACATAGACTTACATAGAATTTACAGCCCAGAAACAGGCCATTCGGCCCAACTGGTCTATGCTGGCGTTTATGCTCCACACGAGCCCCCTCCCTCCTTACTTCATCTCACCCTATCAGCACATCCTTCTATTCCTTTCTCCCTCATGTAATTATCAACTTCCCCTTGAAAGTGTTTACGCTGTTCGTCTCAACTTCTCCATGCGGTACTGAGTTCTACATTCTCACCACTCTCTGGGGTAAAGAAGTTTCTCCTGAATTCCTTATTCGATTATTAGTGACTATCTGATATTTATGGCCCCGAGTTCTGGTCTCCACCACGAATGGAAACATCTTCTCCACATCTACCCCATGAAACCCCTTCATAATTTTAAAAAAAACCTCTATCAGGCCAAATTTCTGGAGAAAAGTTGGACAGACTGGGAGAGGTTAGACAGACTGGGACTTTTTTCCCTGGAGAGTAGGAGGTTAAGGGGTGATCTTATCGAAGTCTATAAAATAATGAGGGGCATAGATAAGGTCGATAGTCAAAATCTTTTCCCAAAGGTAGGGGAGTCTATAACGAGGGGGCACAGATTTAAGGTGAGAGGGGAGAGATACAAAAGGGTCCAGAGGGGCAATTTTTTCACTCAAAGGGTGGTGAGTGTCTGGAACGAGCTGCCAGAGGCAGTAGTAGAGGCGGGTACAATTTTGTCTTTTAAAAAACATTTGGACAGTTACATGGGTAAGATGGGTATAGAGGGATATGGGCCAAGTGCAGGCAATTGGGACTAGCTTAGTGGTATAAACTGGGCGACATGGACATGTTGGGCCGAAGGGCCTGTTTCCATGTTGTAACTTCTATGATTCTATGATTCTATGATTCTAAAAGAGATCTAGCCTGTTCAGTCTTTCCAGATAGTTAAAACCTCACCGTTCTGGTGCCATCTTTGTGAAAAAAACGTTTGCTCCAATTGCTCTATATCCTTTTAGTAATATGGAGACCGTTACAGCACCAGCACTGTGCTGTAACTGTCATTTAACCAATGTTCTATACAAGTTTCAGATAACTTCGATGCTTTCCAATTCTGCTTCACGAGAAATGTACCCCAGCGCTGGCGTTCTTCACGGTTAAGCCGGCTATTTAACTGTGTGAGGCATCACAGCCAGCCCTTGGACAGCGCACGGCTCTTTAATATTTGGTAACGACCTGAAATCAGACAGACTCGAAATGACACCTGGTGCTTTCCTGCTGTGATTGCCTTGACGACACCAGGGAATGGAGCAAATTTGTGTTGTTCATCCGTTTACCAAGGTATCGGGGCCGAGTTTTGTTGGGTGCCAATACTTGCCCCCATCTGCCCACCCAATCCCCCCTCACGAGATAGTCCTTTCTACACTTGGCCATCAATTGGTCCAACTTCTAACCATCACACCGGCAAAAAATGCGGTCGGCACCGCCCGCTGCCTGATTTCTGTATGGTGCAAAATTCACTGAATTCCTCGTGGATTTCATTAGATCTTGGCAGTAGCTTTCCTGTTTATAATCAGTGGATTTGACAATTTAGAACATAAGAAATAGGAGCAGGCAGAATCCAGGTGGGTCAGGACTGGGACAGCGCTGCACGGTCGGAGGGTCAGTACTGAGGGAGCGCTGCACTGTCGGAGGGTCAGTACTGAGGGAGCGCCGCACTGTCGGAGGGTCAGTGCTGAGGGAGCGCCGCACTGTCGGAGGGTCAGTGCTGAGGGAGCGCTGCACTGTCGGAAGCTCAGTACTGAGGGAACGCTGCAGTGTCGGAGGGTCAGTACTGAGAGAGCGCTGCACTGTCCGAGGGTCAGTACTGAGCGAGCGCTGCACTATCGGAGGGGCAGAATGAGGGAACGCTGCAGTGTCGGAGGGTCAGTACTGAGGGAATGCTGCACTGTCGGAGGGTCAGTACTGAGGGAGCGCTGCACTGTGCGAGCGTCAGTACTGAGGGAACCCTGCGCTGTCGGAGGGCCAGCACTGAGGGAGCGCCGCACTGTCGGAGGGTCAGTACTGAGGGAGCGCCGCACTGTTGGAGGGTCAGTACTGAGGGAGCGCTGCACTGTGGGAGGGTCAGTACTGAGGGAGCGCTGCACTGTTGGAGGATCAGTACTGAGGGAGCGCTGGACATTCGGAGGGTTAGTACTGAGGGAACGCTGCCCTGTCGTAGGGTCAGTACTGAGGGAGGGCTGCACTGTTGGAGAATCAGTACTGAGGGAGCGCTGCACATTCGGAGGGTCAGTACTGAGGGAACGCTGCCCTGTCGTAGGGTCAGTACTGAGGGAGGACTGCACTTTCGGAGGGTCAGCACTGAGGGAACGCTGCCCTGTCGTAGGGTCAGTACTGAGGGATCGCTGCACTGTTGAAGGGTCAGTACTGAGGGAGGACTGCACTTTCGGAGGGTCAGCACTGAGGGAACGCTGCCCTGTCGTAGGGTCAGTACTGAGGGATCGCTGCACTGTTGAAGGGTCAGTACTGAGGGAGGACTGCACTTTCGGAGGGTCAGCACTGAGGGAACGCTGCCCTGTCGTAGGGTCAATACTGAGGGATCGCTGCACTATCGGAGGGTGAGTACCGAGGGAGCGCCGCACTGTCGGAGGGTCAGTGCTGAGGGAGCGCCGCACTGTCGGAGGGTCAGTACTGAGGGAGCGCCGCACTGTCGGAGGGTCAGTACTGAGGGAGCGCCGCACTGTTGGAGCGTCAGTACTCAGGGAGTGCTACACTGTCGGAGGGTGAGTACTGAGGGAGCGCTGCACTGTTGGAGGGACAGTACTGAGGGAGCGCTGCACTATCGGAGGGGCAGAATGAGGGAGCGCTGAACTGTCGGAGGGCCAGCACTGAGGGAGTGCTGAACTTTCGGAGGGTCAGTACTGAGGGAGCGTCGCACTGTCGGTGGGTCAGTACTGAGCGAGCGCCGCACTGTCGGTGGGTCAGTACTGAGGGAGCGCCGCACTGTCGGAGGGTCAGTACTGAGGGAGTGCTGCACTGTCGGAGGGTCAGTACTGAGGGAGCGCTGCACTGTCGGAGGGTCAGTACTGAGGGAGCACCGCACTGTCGGAGGGTCAGTACTGAGGGAGCGCCGCACTGTCGGAGGGTCAGTACTGAGGGAGTGCTGCACTGTCGGAGGGTAAGTAGTGAGGGAGCGCCGCACTGTCGGAGGGTCAGTACTGAGGGAGTGCTGCACTGTCGGAAAATAGGAGCATGAATGGGCCATTCGGCTCTTCGGGCCTGTTCCGCCATTCAAAATGATCATGGCTGATCGTCTAACTCGGTACCCTGTTCCCGCTTTTTCCCCATATCCCTTGATCCCTTTAGCAATAAGAAATATATCCACCTCCTTCATGAATACATCTAATGACTTGGCCTCCACAGCCATCTGTGCTAGAGAATTCCACAGGTTCACCACCCTCTGAGTGAAGAAATTTCTCCTCATCTCGGTTCTAAATGGCATACCCCGTATCCTGAGACTGTGACCCCTGGTTCTGGACTCCCCAGCCATCGGAAACATCCTCCCTGCATCTAGTCTGTCTAGTCCTGTTAGAATTTTATATGCTTCGATGAGATCACCTCTCATTCTTCTAAACTCTAGTGAATACAGGCCGAGTCGACCCAATGTCTCCTCATAAGACAGTCCCTGCCTTCCCAAGGATCAGTCTGGTGAACCTTCGGTGGACTCCCTCTATGGCAAGTATAGGGTGTCTGGTACTGAGAGGGTTAAATATTCACGGTGTGCTGTACAGGGTGACTGGTACTGAGGTGGTTAAATATTCTCGGTCCTCTGTACAAGGTGTCTGGTACTGCGAGGGTTAAATATTCACGGTCTCCTCTACATGGCATCTGGTACTGAGAGGGTTAAATATTCACGGTCTCCTGTGCAGGGTGTCTGGTACTGAGTGGTTTAAATATTCACGGTCTCCTGTACAGGGTGTCTGGTACTGAGAGAGTTAAATATTCACGGTCTCCTGCACAGGGTGTCTGGTACTGAAATGGTTAAATATTAACGGACTCCTGTACAAGGTGTATGGTACTGAGAGGGTTAATTATTCTTGGTCTCCTGTACAAGGTATCTGGTTCTGAGAGGGTTAAATATTCACGGACTCCTGTACATGGTAGCTGGTACTGAGAGGGTTCATTATTCACGGTCTCCTGTACAGGGTATCTTGCACTGAGAGGGTTAAATATTCACGGTCTCATCAACAGGGTGTCTGGAACTGAGAGGGCTAAATATTCATTGTCTCCTGTACAGTATGTCTGGTACTGAGAGGGTTAAATATTCACGGTCTCCTGTACAGGGTGTCTGGTACTAAGAGGGTTAAATATTCACAGCCTCATGAACAGGATGTCTGGTTAGAGAGGGTTAAATATTCACATTCTCCAGTACAGGGTATCTGGCTTATAGAGGGTTAAACATTCATGGTCTCCTATGCAGGGTGTTTGGTACTGACAGGGTTAAATATTCTCGGTCTCCTGCACAGGGTGTCTGGAACTGAGAGGGTTAAATATTCACTGTCTCCTGTACAGGGTGTCTGGTACCGGGAGGGTTAAATATTCACGGTGTCCTGTACAGTGTGTCTGGTACTGAGAGGGTTAAATATTCACTGTCTCCTCTTCAGGGAGTCTGGTACTGAGAGGGTTAAATATTCACGGTCTCCTGTACAGGGTGTCTGGAACTGAGAGGGTTAAGTATTCACGGACTCCTGTACAGGGTGTCTGGTACTGAGAGGGTTAAATATTCTCGGTGTCCAAATCAGGGTGTCCGGTTCTGAGAGGGTTAAATATTCACGGTCTCCTATTCAGGGTGTCTTATACTGAGAGGGTTAAATATTCACCGTCTCCTGTATGGGGTGTCTGGTACTGAGAGGGTTAAATATTAATGGTTTGCTCTTCAGGGAGTCTGGTACTTAAGGGGTTAAATATTCACGGACTCCTCCTCAAGGTCTCTGGCACTGAGAGGATTCATTATTCACAGTCTCCAGTATAGGGTATCTGGCACTGAGAGGGTTAAATATTCACAGTCTCCTGTACATGGTATCTGGTACTGAGAGGGTTTTATATTCATGGTCTCCTGTACAGTATGTCTCGTACTAGGAGGGTTAAATATTCACGGTCTCATGAACAGGATGTGTGGTACGAGAGGGCTAAATATTCACGGTGTCCTGTACAAGGTGTCTGGTATGGAGAGGGTTAAATATTCACATTCTCCAGTACATGGTATCTGGCTCAGAGCGGGTTAAACATTCATGGTCTCCTAGACAGGGTGTTTGGTACTGAGAGGGTTAAATATTCATGGTTTGCTGTTCACGGAATCTGGTACTGAGAGGGTTAAATATTCATGGTTTGCTGTTCAGGGAGTCTGGTACTGAGAGGGTTAAATATTCATGGTTTGCTGTTCAGGGAATCTGGTACTGAGAGGGTTAAATATTCATGGTTTGCTGTTGAGGGGGTCTGGTACTGAGAGGGTTAAATATTCATGGTTTGCTGTTCAGGGAGTCTGGTACTGAGAAGGTTAAATATTCATGGTTTGCTGTTCAGGGAGTCTGGTACTGAGAGGGTTAAATTTTCACGGTGTCCTGTTCAGGGTGTCTGTTACTGAGAGTGTTAAATATTCACGGTGTCCTATTCAGGGTGTCCGGTACTGAGAGGGTTAAATATTCACCGTCTCCTCTACAGGGTGTCTGGTACTGAGAGGGTTAAATATTCACGGACTCCTGCACAGGGTTTCTGGTACTGAGAGGGTTAAATATTCATGGTTTGCTGTTCAGGGAGTCTGGTACTGAGAGGGTTAAATATTCTTGGTCTCCTGTACAGTATGTCTGGTACTAAGAGGGTTAAATATTCATGGTCTCATGAACAGGGTGTCTGGTACTGAGAGGGTTAAATATTCACTGTCTCCTGTACAGGGTGTTTGGTACTGGGAGGTTTAAATATTCACGGCCTGCTGCACAGGGTGTCTGGTCATGAGAGAGTTAAATATTCACAGTCTCCTGTATAGGATATCTGGCACTGAGAGGGTTATATATTCATGGTCTCCTGTACAGTATGTCTCGTACTAGGAGGGTTAAATATTCACGGTCTCATGAAGAGGGTGTCTGGTACTGAGAGGGTTAAATATTCACGGTCTCATGAACAGGATGTGTGGTACGAGAGGGTTAAATATTCACGGTGTCCTGTACAAGGTGTCTGGTATGGAGAGGGTTAAATATTCACATTCTGCAGTACATGGTATCTGGCTCAGAGAGGGTTAAACATTCATGGTCTCCTAGACAGGGTATCTGGCTCAGAGAGGGTTAAACATTCATGGTCTCCTAGACAGGGTATCTGGCTCAGAGAGGGTTAAACATTCATGGTCTCCTAGACAGGGTGTTTGGTACTGAGAGGTTTAAATATTCATGGTCTCCTGTACAGGGTATCTGGTACTGAGAGGGTTAAATATTCATGGTTTGCTGTTCAGGGAATCTGGTACTGAGAGGGTTAAATATTCATGGTTTGCTGTTCAGGGAGTCCGGTACTGAGAGGGTTAAATATTCATGGTTTGCTGTTCAGGGAGTCTGGCACTGAGAGGGTTAAAGATTCACTGCCTCCTGTACAGGGTGTCTGGTACTGGGAGGGTTAAATATTCATGGTGTCCAGTACAGGGTGTCTGGTGCTGAGAGGGTTAAATTTTCACAGTGTCCTATTCAGGGTATCTGGTACTGAGAGGGTTAAATATTCACGGTGTCCTATTCAGGGTGTCCGGTACTGAGAGGGTTAAATATTCACTGTCTCCACTACAGGGTGTCTGGTACTGAGAGGGTTAACTATTCACAGACTCCTGCACAGGGTGTCTGGTACTGAGAGGGTTAAATAGTCATGGTTTGCTGTTCAGGGAGTCTGGTACTGAGAGGGTTAAATATTCACTGTCTCCTGTACAGGGTGTCTGGTACTCAAAAGGTTAAATATTCACGGACTCCTGTACAAGGTGTCTGGTACTGAGTGGGTTAAATATTCACGGTCTTTTATGCATGTTATCTGGTACTGAGAGGGTTAAATATTCACGGACTCCTGTATAGGGTATCTGGTACTGAGAGGGTTCATTATTCATGGTCTCCTGTATAGGGTGTCTGGTACTGAGAGGGTTCATTATTCATGGTCTCCTGTATAGGGTGTCTGGTACTGAGAGTGTTAAATATTCATGGTCTCCTGTACAGTATGTCTGGTACTGAGAGTGTTAAATATTCATGGTCTCTTGTACAGTATGTCTGGTACTGAGAGTGTTAAATATTCATGGTCTCCTGCACAGGGTGTCTGGTACTAAGAGGGTTAAATATTCACGGTCTCAGGAACAGGATGTGTGGTACTAGAGGGTTAAATATTCAAAGTGTCCTGTGCAGGATATCTGGTACGGAGAGCGTTAATTATTCACATTCTCCAGTACAGGGTTAAACATTCATGGTCTCCTATAAAGGGTGTTTGGTGCTGAGAGGGTTAAATATACACTATCCCATCAAACACTCCCAGGGCAGGTACAGGGTTAGATACAGAGTAAAGCTCCCTCCACATTGTCCCATCAAACACTCCCAGGGCAGGTACAGGGTTAGATACAGAGTAAAGCTCCCTCTACACTGTCCCATCAAACACTCCCAGGGCAGGTACAGGGTTAGATACAGAGTAAAGCTCCCTCTACACTGTCCCGGCAAACACTCCCAGGGCAGGTACAGGGTTAGATACAGAGTAAAGCTCCCTCTACACTGTCCCATCAAACACTCCCAGGGCAGGTACAGGGTTAGATACAGAGTAAAGTTCCCTCTACACTGTCCCATCAAACACTCTCAGGGCAGGTACAGGGTTAGATACAGAGTAAAGCTCCCTCTACACTGTCCCATCAAACACTCCCAGGGCAGGTACAGGGTTAGATATAGATTAAAGCTCCCTCCACACTGTCCCGTCAAACACTCCCAGGGCAGGTACAGGGTTAGATATAGATTAAAGCTCCCTCTACACTGTCCCATCAAACACTCCCAGGGCAGGTACAGGGTTAGATACAGAGTAAAGCTCCCTCTGCACTGTCCCATCAAACACTCCCAGGGCAGGTGCAGGGTTAGATATAGATTAAAGCTCCCTCCACACTGTCCCGTCAAACACTCCCAGGGCAGGTACAGGGTTAGATATAGATTAAAGCTCCCTCTACACTGTCCCATCAAACACTCCCAGGGCAGGTACAGGGTTAGATACAGAGTAAAGCTCCCTCTGCACTGTCCCATCAAACACTCCCAGGGCAGGTGCAGGGTTAGATATAGATTAAAGCTCCCTCCACACTGTCCCGTCAAACACTCCCAGGGCAGGTACAGGGTTAGATATAGATTAAAGCTCCCTCTACACTGTCCCATCAAACACTCCCAGGGCAGGTACAGGGTTAGATACAGAGTAAAGCTCCCTCTGCACTGTCCCATCAAACACTCCCAGGGCAGGTACAGGGTTAGATATAGATTAAAGCTCCCTCTACATTGTCCCATCAAACACCCTCAGGGCAAATACAGCATGAATTAAGTGGGGTCTCCTCTTTCCTTTCTCCTTCTCCTTCTTGGCTATATTCAGCTCTCAGAACTCAATGCTCTACGCTTCGTATCACATAACTGTCCCCATCGCCTGAAATTGAAACTTTAATTGCAATTTGTCTCTGTATTTGGAAAGCAGGCCCCATGAACCACCACTCAATCTCAAGTCCTTTGAGTAATGGGCGGTTCCCTTTGTATCAGAGCTGAACGTGTAACCTTGCACGTCCTGCCCAGTGTCGAATTGGAACGACGAACACGGGTGAGAGCAAAACTGAGAGGTTATAATTATCAGGAAAGGCTGAACAGGCTGCAGCTCTTTTCTCCAGAAGCGAGAAGGCTGAGGGGTGACCTGATAGAGGTCTTCAAAATAATGAAGAGGTCTGATGGGCTGGATGCAGAGAAAACGTTTCCACTTGTGGGGGAGACCAGAACTAGGGGGCCATCAAAATAAGATAGTCCCAAATAAATCCAATCGGGAATTTAGGAGAAACTTATTTACTCAGAGAGTAGTGAGAAAGTGGAATTTGCTCCCACATGGAGTAGTCGAGGCGAGTAGTATAGATGGATTTAAGGTGAAACTGCATAAACACATGAGGGAGAAAGGAATAGAAGGATATGGTGATAGGGTGAGATGAAGTAGGGAGGGAAAAGACTTATTTATTGCATAGGGTACGGTAGCATAATGGTTATGTTACTGGATTAGTAATCCAATAAGCCTGGCCTAATACATCCTGTTGTCATGTCGTTCAAATCCCACCACGGCAGTTGGGGCTTTTTAATCAATTAATTCAGTAAAATCTGGAATTAAAACAAAACTAGCATCAGCAATTGGTGGCTATGAAACGACCATCCTTACCCAGTCTGGCCTACACGTGACTCTAGACCTACAGCAATGTGGTTGATTCTTAAATAGTCCAGCCAGCCACTCAGTTGTGCAATTCTCGCTACAAAAAGTAACCCTCACCGTGCAGAGTGCAGCAGTTCAAGAAGGCGGCTCACCAACCTTCCTTCTTGAGGTGGCAGTCAGAGGATGGGGCAATAAATGCTGGAATTTCCCTCCATTGGGCTCCGCCCGGCCATGGGGGAAGGTCTCCCTTTAAAATCCTAAAACCGACAATTCTGTCGTCAGGCGGTGGTACTTGAAACACGCCCACTTCCCTGGGGCTCCACCCATCAACTCCTGTCAGATAACAATGGACTTAAATTCTTAACGGGGAGGGCGTCGCTCACATTCGTTTGACTCGGCCACCGCCACCCCGCTCACGGATGAATCTCGCAGGTTCGCTGTTGGCCCTCGGGGCCCTCTCCCTGGTCTCGGCGGGCATCGAATACGACGACGGCGTGCTGGTCCTGACGGAGGAGAACTTCGAGGAGGCACTCGGGAGGCACTCGGCCCTGCTGGTCGTTTTCTGCAAGTATCTGGCGCAAGGCAGCCGTCCGTTTGATGTCCGCAAAGAGAGAGGAAGCAAAATATGATCGTTCTCCTGTAGAGCAGGAGACGGTCAAGCGGAGATTTAACCAAAAACGGTACCAGGGATGAAGGGACCTCAGTTCTGTGGCGAGACTGGAGAAGCTGGGGTTGGTCTCCTTAGAACAGAGAGGGTAAAGGGGAGATTTAGTCGAGGTGTTCAAAATTAAGCGGGGTTTTGATAGAGTAAAATAAGGAGAAACTGTTTCCAGTGGCGGGAGAGTCGGTAACCAGAGGCCAGAGATTTAAGATAATTGGCAAAAGAGCCAGAGGGGAAGATGAGGCGTTTTATTTTACGCAGCGAGTTGTCCTGATCTGAAATTCACTGCCTGAAAGGGTATTAATTCAATAATAACTTTCAAAACAGTATTGGAGAAATACTCAAAGGGAAAAAAAGTTACTGGGCTATGGGGAAAGAGCAGGGGAGAGTGGGATTAATTGAAGAGCTCTTTCAAAGAGCCGGCACGGTATGATGGGCCGAATGGCCGCCTTCTGTGCCTTATATTTCTACGATTCTGTGATGCAAGGTGTACCGCAGACTCGCTGGTCCGAGGGGTACTGTTATTATGTGTACACCCCAGTCAGGCAAGGTACACCACAGTCCTTGCACTCACAGGGTCACTATCATTAAGGGTGTACCTCTGTCACTGTGAGGGGTAACACAGGCTAGGGACTGACAGGGTCACTGTCATTAGGGGTTATACCTCTGTCACTGTGAGGGCTAACACAGTCCCTGCACTCACAGGGTCACTGTCATTAGGGGTTATATCTCTCTCACTGTGAGGGCTAACACAGTCCCTGCACTCACAGGGTCACTGTCATTAGGGGTTATATCTCTGTCACTGTGAGGGCTAACACAGTCCCTGCACTCACAGGGTCACTGTCATTAGGGGTTATATCTCTGTCACTGTGAGGGCTAACACAGTCCCTGCACTCACAGGGTCACTATCATTAAGGGTGTACCTCTGTCACTGTGAGGGGTAACACAGGCTAGGGACTGACAGGGTCACTGTCATTAGGGGTTATATCTCTGTCACTGTGAGGGCTAACACAGTCCCTGCACTCACAGGGTCACTATCATTAAGGGTTATATCTCTGTCACTGTGAGGGCTAACACAGGCTAGGGACTGACAGGGTCACTGTCATTAGGGGTTATACTTCTGTCACTGTGAGGGCTAACACAGGCTAGGGACTGACAGGGTCACTGTCATTAGGGGTTATATCTCTGTCACTGTGAGGGCTAACACAGTCCCTGCACTAACAGGGTCACTGTTATTAAGGGTTATATCTCTCTCACTGTGAGGGCTAACACAGTCCCTGCACTCACAGGGTCACTATCATTAAGGGTTATATCTCTGTCAACTGTGAGGGCTAACACAGGCTAGGGACTGACAGGGTCACTGTCATTAGGGGTTATATCTCTGTCACTGTGAGGGCTAACACAGTCCCTGCACTAACAGGGTCACTGTTATTAAGGGTTATATCTCTCTCACTGTGAGGGCTAACACAGTCCCTGCACTCACAGGGTCACTATCATTAAGGGTTATATCTCTGTCAACTGTGAGGGCTAACACAGGCTAGGGACTGACAGGGTCACTGTCATTAGGGGTTATACCTCTGTCACTGTGAGGGCTAACACAGTCCCTGCACTCACAGGGTCACTATCATTAGGGGTTATATCTCTGTCACTGTGAGGGGTAACACAGTCCCAGCACTCACAGGGTCATTATCATTAAGGGTGTACCTCTGTCACTGTGAGGGGTAACACAGTCCCTGCACTCACAGGGTCACTATCATTAAGGGTGTACCTCTGTCACTGTGAGGGGTAACACAGGCTAGGGACTGACAGGGTCACTGTCATTAGGCGTTATACCTCTGTCACTGTGAGGGCTAACACAGTCCCTGCACTCACAGGGTCACTGTCATTAGGGGTTATACCTCTGTCACTGTGAGGGGTAACACAGTCCCTGCACTCACAGGGTCACTGTCATTAAGGGTTATACCTCTGTCACTGTGAGGGCTAACACAGTCCCTGCACTCACAGGGTCACTGTCATTAGGGGTTGTACCTCTGTCACTGTGAGGGCTAACACAGTCCCTGCACTCACAGGGTCACTGTCATTAAGGGTGTACCTCTGTCACTGTGAGGGGTAACACAGGCTCGGGACTGACAGGGTCACTGTCATTAGGGGTTATACCTCTGTCACTGTGAGGGCTAACACAGTCCCTGCACTCACAGCGTCACTGTCATTAGGGGTTATACCTCTCTCACTGTGAGGGCTAACACAGTCCCTGCACTCACAGGGTCACTGTCATTAAGGGTTATACCTCTGTCACTGTGAGGGCTAACACAGTCCCTGCACTAACAGGGTCACTGTCATTAAGGGTTATACCTCTGTCACTGTGAGGGCTAACACAGTCCCTGCACTAACAGGGTCACTGTTATTAAGGGTTATATCTCTCTCACTGTGAGGGCTAACACAGTCCCTGCACTAACAGGGTCACTGTCATTAAGGGTTATACCTCTGTCACTGTGAGGGCTAACACAGTCCCTGCACTCACAGGGTCACTGTCATTAAGGGTTATACCTCTGTCACTGTGAGGGCTAACACAGTCCCTGCACTCACAGGGTCACTGTCATTAGGGGTTATATCTCTCTCACTGTGAGGGGTAACACAGTCCCTGCACTCACAGGGTCACTGTCATTAGGGGTTAAACCTCTGTCACTGTGAGTTGTGGACAGTCCATGCACTCACACTGTCGCTGTTGCACCTATTTTTCTGTCCCAGGAGTTTTCGTGCCTGGCCGGCACTTGCAGGGTTAATCATTCTCCCCGCGGCCAAGCAGCTCTGACAGGTTTTGCCTTTCAAATTTTTTCTGCTGCGCCCAGATAAAGCTCGGCTTGCACGAACATGCTGTGACCACACTCCTTGCAGGAAGTCCTCTCTTGAAATTAGCCTGTTTTCCTGACTGATCTCACAAGAGTTCTGCCAAACCTTTCACTGTGAATTGGATTTGAATAAACTGTCAGGCGCACGATGGCGGAAAACCGTTTGGGTTTTTGCATTTCATCTTCTTTCACCCGACAGATTTGATCAATATTTGCATATACCTGTCCCAGTAAACAGGTCCATCTGATATTCAGCCAAACCAGACTGACTAATACCAGAGGAATGAGGCGCGGCCCTGATAATACTTCGAATAATAATACTTGTTTTAACCTTTCTCACTCTTTTTCTCCTACATGGCAACGCTCGCAATAATTAGGGCTACAATTTTAAAAAATGTTCAGAGTCACAATTAGACATTACAGACAAGTTATAGGGAAATCTCCGACACTATTTATAAAACCTTGTCGAGGAGGATTTGCGAAAACAGGTTTTCACAAATGACAGACGACGTACACTCCTTAAATGACAGGTGTTGTGGGAGAAAACAAAGCGAAGGCATTGGTCAGACAACTGATGTACCGCAAAGAACAGGGAGCAGGTGTTGAATTGGACACTCACCTGATGTATATTAAAGAATAGGGAGCAGGTGTTGAATTGGACACTCACCTGATGTATATTAAAGAATAGGGAGCAGGTGTTGAATTGGACACTCACCTGATGTATATTAAAGAATAGGGAGCAGGTGTTGAATTGGACACTCACCTGATGTATATTAAAGAATAGGGAGCAGGTGTTGAATTGGACACTCACCTGATGTATATTAAAGAATAGGGAGCAGGTGTTGAATTGGACACTCACCTTATGTATATTATAGAATAGAGAGTAGGTGTTTTATTGGAAACACACGTGACCTATTGTGTAGCATAAGGAGTGGATGCTGCATTGTTCAGTTCAATGTAGGTCCCTTACAGTCAGAAATAGGGGAAGTTACAATGGGGAAGAAAGAAATGGCAGAAGAATTAAACACATACTTTGGTTCTGTCTTCACAAAGGAGGACACAAATAACAGCCCAGAAATATTAAGGAACCAAGGGTCTCGTGTGAGGGATGAACTGAAGGAAACCAGTATTAGTAAAAAAAAAATGCCAGGGAAATTAACGGGGCTAAAGGCTGACCAAACTCCAGTGCCTGATAATCTGCATCCCAGTGTATTAAAGGAAGTGGCCCTTGAAATAGTGGAGGCATTGGTGATCAGTTTCCAAAATTCTATAGACTCTGGAACAGTTCCTGCAGATTGGAGGGTGGCAAATGTAACCCCACTATTTAAAAAAGGAGGGAGAGAAAAAACAGGGAAATACCGACCAGTTAGCCTAACATCAGTAGTGGGGACAATGCTAGAGTCTATTATAAAAGATATGATAACAGAACACTTGGAAAGCATTAACCGGATTGGACAAAGTCAGCGTGTGTTTAAGAAAGGGAAATCATGCTTAACAAATCTACTGGAGTTTTTTGAGGAGGTAACTAGTAGAATGGATAGGGGAGAACTAGTGGATGTGGTGTACTGGATTTTCAGTAGGCTTTTGATAAGGTCCCACACAAGAGATTAATGTGAAAAATTAAAGCACATGGGATTGGGGGGAATATACTGGCATGGATTGAGAATTGGTTGACAGACAGGAAACAAAGAGTAGGAATAAACGGGTTTTTTTCCAGGTAGCAGGCAGTGACTAGTGGGGTACCGCAGGGATCAGTGCTTGGGCCCCAGCTATTCACAATATATATCAATGATTAAGATGAGTGAACTAAATGTCACATTTCCAAATTTGCAGAAGACACAAAACTGGGGTGGAATGTGAGCTGTGAGGAGGATGTAAAGAGCCTCCAATGTGATTTAGACAAGTTGGGTGAGTGGGCAAGAACATGGCAGATGCAGTACAACGTGGATAACTGTGAGGTTATCCACTTTGGTTGTAAAAACAGAAAGGCAGATTATTATCTGAATGGTGATAGATTGGGAAAAGGGGAGGCGCAACGAGACCTGGGTGTCCTTGTACACCAGTCGTTGAAAGCGAGCATTCAGGTGCAGCAAGCAGTTAGGAAGACGAATGGTATGTTGGCGTTCATTGCAAGAGGATTTGAGTATAGGAACAGGGATGTCTTGCTGCAGTTATACAGGGCCTTGGTGAGATCACATCTGGAGTATTGTGTGCAGTTTTGGTCTCCTTATCTGAGGAAGGATGTCCTTGCCATGGAGGGAGTGCAACGAAAGTTTACCAGACTGATCACTGGGATGGCAGGACTGTCGTATGAGGAGAGATTGGGTCGACTAGGCCTATATTCACTCGAGTTTAGAAGAATGAGAGTTGATCTCATCGAAACATATAAAATTCTAACAGGACTAGACAGGGTAGATGCAGGGAGGATGTTCCCGATGGCTGGGGAGTCCAGAATCAGGGGTCACAGTCTCTGGATATGGGATATGCCATTTAGAACCGATATGAGGAGACATTTCTTCACTCAGAGGGTGGTGAACCTGTGGAATTCTCTACCACAGAAGGCAGTGGAGGCCAAGTCATTAGATGTATTCAAGAAAGAGATAGATATATTTCTTAATGCTAAAGGGATCAAGAGATATGGGGAAAAAGCGGGAACAGGGTACTGAGTTGGACGATCAGCCATGATCATTTTGAATGGCGGAGCAGGCCCGAAGGGCCGATTGGCCGATTCTTGCTCCCATTTTCTATATTTCTGTGTTTCTATGTGACGTGCTGTATAGAATGGAGTGTGGATGCTGCATTGGTCAGTCACGTGACCTACTGTATGGAATAGGGAGTGGGTGCTGCATTGGGCAGTCACGTGACCTACTGTATGGAATAGGGAGTGGGTGCTGCATTGGGCAGTCACGTGACCTTTTTTATAGAATAGGGAGTGAATGCGACCTTGGGCAGTCACGTGACGTGTTGCACAGGTAATGGTTTTAGATGTTAATGTGCAGCATTGTTGTGCCATCAGCAGAATGTATGATGTAATACAAAAGGACCGAGATGCATTAGCAGATGGGATATAATACAAATCAAACGAGTTGGTGTTATCCTGTGAGTCACGATTTGGCGCCTTATCTATTGAGGGCTACACCAGTCAGAATTTTCAAAATTGCGAAAATATTCATCAATTTCATCAGAATGAGCTGATTACAACAACGAAGGGTTCGAAAATGTGGGGACCTAAATTACAAATTGGGAAAATACATCAGGAATTCAGGCAAAATAACTGGTTTAATAATTGATCAGGGAAGGGAATTGAATAAAATGAATGGATTCGAAAGAAAAGTCAATTGGGGAAATCTCTGTCTTTAACATCTCGCCTGAGCAAAGCACAGAGAGGAATAATTACTGGGGAGTATCCCACGGCCCTAACAGAAACCACCGAATTTTCCTTCCATTAATTTCACTGGGATCAATATCGGATGGGTTCCGTTCCCAGGGTGTCACGCTCTCTGCACGATGGTCCTATCCTACACTGCACTGGGTGATCATTAATGTGGAAAAAAGAAAATCGATCTGAAAAGCCCTGAAGTTACACGGTGGGATACCAAGGTGGCAATATTCATCTTCGGAACATAGGAACAAGAGGAGGCCATTCAGCCCCTCGAGCCCATTCCGCCATTCAATGAGATCATGGCTGATCTGCAGTGAAGGTCCATCCGCTGTTCCTGGCTTTTCACCATTTAAAAACTGTTCCGATTTTCCTGTCTTTGGTCCAAATCGGATGTCCTGCTTTGAAATCCACCTGCCACAGTTTAGCCCTCTCACTTAATCTATCGTATAACCATAGAACCATAGAAAAGATACAGTAGAGAAGGGGGCCATTCGGCCCCATCGTGTTCGCGTCAGCTCGAAGAACAACCAGGTGCCCATTCTAATCCCACCTTCCAACACCCGGTCTGTAGCCCTGCAGCTTACAGCACTTGAAGTGCAGGTCCAGGTACTTTTTAAGAGTTGAGGGTCCCTGCCTCTCCCACCAATTCGGGCAGCGAATTCCATACACCCACCACCCTCTGGGGAAAAAAGTTTTTCCTCATGTCCCCTCTAATCCTTCCGCCAATCAGCTTCAATCTATGTCCTCTAGTTCTTGAACTCTCCACTAGGGGAAACAGGTACTTCCTGTCGACTCTATCTGGGCCCCTCATAATTTTGTACACCTCAATCAAGTCTCCCCTCAGCCTCCTCTGCTCCAAGGAAAACAACCCCAGCCTATCCAATCTCTCCTCGTAGCTGCAATTTTCAAGCCCTGGCAACATTCTTGTAAATCTTCTCTGCACTCCCTCCAGAGCAATTAAGACCTTCCTGTAATGTGGCGACCAGAACTGTGCACAATACTCCTGCTGTGGCCTTACCAGCGTTTTATACAGTTCCATCATTACATCCCTGCTTTTGTATTCTATCCCTCGGCTAATAACGGAGAACATTCCGTATGCTTTTTTCACAAATTTATCTACCTGTACTGCCACCTTCAGGAACCTGTGCACGTGCACTCCAAGGTCTCTCACTTCCTCTACCGCTCTCAATATATTCCCGTTTACTGCGTATTCCCTTTTACTGTTTGCCCTCCCTAAGTGCATTACCTCACACTTCTCCGGGTTGAACTCCATTTGCCACTTTTCCACCCACTCCACCAACCCATTGATATCTTCTTGGAGTCTACAGCTATCCTCTTCACTATCAACTACACGGCCCATTTTTGTGTCGTCTGCAAATTTGCCAATCATGCCCCCTACATTCAAGTCCAAATCATTAAAATATACCACAAACAGCAAGGGACCCAACACTGAGCCCTGAGGCACACCACTGGAAACGGATTTTGTCTCTTAGTAAATTAATGTACCTGTCTACACTACTTACGATGCCACTTATCGTTGTGTCATCGGCAAACTGGGATATATGGCTCTCTATTGTGTTATCTAAGTCGTTAATAAATATAGTCAGTATTTGAGGCGCCAGCACAGATCCTGGTGGGACACCACTAGTCACTTCCTTCCATAGGAGTACATACCCATTACCCCTCACATTCTGTCTTCTACCGCCTAACCAGTCTCCTAACCAGGTCTTAAATTCTTCTCTTTGCTATCTCATGTGTGTTATGGGGAGTAAAGTCTCTGCCAAAACGGAGCCCCAAAGAAAATGTAATTCCTTACTGTTTCAGGAGACACGCCTATTTGGATGGAAGGATTTGGGAGCAATAAATTCATCCTGGGCGGAAAACCCGGACGAAGTCGAATCGTCCGTCCGTTGTACGCCCGGCTCGATATTCGAGTCCTCACAGTGAGGCGCCCAACAGAGGATGCCGCTCGTGTTTGCTTCCCGGCCCGCGTCCAATTTCACCCCGTCACGACCCAAGTTTAACTCATACCGACCATTTTATTTTTTAACGTTGATCATTTAGACACACCCTGGTGCGCTGGATGTGACGCCTTAGAGCACGAGTTCGAAAAGGCTGCGGGGATTCTCCGGAAGGAAGGACGGAAGATTGGATTGGCCGAGGTCAACGCCAGAAAGGAGGATGATTTGACCAGCGAGTTTGGTGTGAGCAAATTCCCAACTATCCTGTTTTTTGAGGATGGATCCAGAAAGAACCCCTTGGAATATACGGGTAACAGTTAAAGGATTATTTCGCACGGTTTGCTTTCCATCTCTCGGCCCTTCAAATCTAGGGCTACTTTTTTCCTCCTGGTCACTTAGGCTAATCTCGCTGCACTTCCTGTAATATATCCCAATCTCCTGCTCCCTGCCCATACCCTTTAGCACCCCACGTAGTCTGTTACTACACAACTGCGTGTGCCTTAATATCCGACATAGTCTATCTAACCCCACTCTCCTGATCGCTCCCTTCACCGATTTATATCCAAGATAGTTAAACCCTACTATCCCTTTCTCTCTTCAAACCATTCATAATTCAACTTTTCCTAACCTCACTCTCTTGTTCTCTCCTGTGACTTTTTCTCTCTGCATACCATTTAATATCCCCGTGTACTCTAACCCCACTCTCCTGCTCTCTCTCTACATACCATTTAATATCCCCGCGTACTCTAACCCCACTCTCCTGCTCTCTCTCTGCATACCATTTAATATCCCCGCGTACTCTAACCCCACTCTCCCTCTCTCTCTCTGCATACCATTTAATATCCCCGCGTACTCTAACCCCACTCTCCTGCTCTCTCTCTGCATACCATTTAATATCCCCGCGTACTCTAACCCCACTCTCCCTCTCTCTCTCTGCATACCATTTAATATCCCCGCGTACTCTAACCCCACTCTCCCTCTCTCTCTCTGCATACCATTTAATATCCCCGTGTACTCTAACCCCACTCTCCTGCTCTCTCTCTCTGCATACCATTTAATATCCCCGTGTAATCTAATCAAATTCTCTTGCTCTCTCTCGCATACCATTTAATATCCCCGTGTAATCTAACCCCACTCTCCTGCTCTCTCTCGCATACCATTTAATATCCCCGTGTAATCTAACCCCACTCTCCTGCTCTCTCTCTCTCTCTACATACCATTTAATATCCCCGTGTAATCTAATCAAATTCTCTTGCTCTCTCTCGCATACCATTTAATATCCCCGTGTAATCAATCCCACTCGCCTGCTCTCTCTCTCTCTGTATACCATTTAATATCCCCGTGTAATCTAACCCCACTCTCCTGCTCTCTCTCTCTCTGCATACCATTTAATATCCCCGTGTAATCTAATCCCACTCTCCTGCTCTCACTCTCTGCAAAACTTTTAATATCCCCGTGTAATCTAATCCCACTCTCCTGCTCTCTCTCTCACTGCAAACAATGTAATATCCCCGTGTAATCAATCCCACTCGCCTGCTCTCTCTCTCTCTGTATACCATTTAATATCCCCGTGTAATCTAACCCCACTCTCCTGCTCTCTCTCTCTCTCTACATACCCTTTAATATCCCCGTGTAATCTAATCCCACTCTCCTGCTCTCACTCTCTGCATAACTTTTAATATCCCCGTGTAATCAAATCCCACTCTCCTGCTCTCTCTCTCACTGCAAACAATGTAATATCCCCGTGTAATCAATCCCACTCGCCTGCTCTCTCTCTCTCTGTATACCATTTAATATCCCCGTGTAATCTAATCTCACTCTCCTGCTCTCTCTCTCTCTGCATACCATTTAATATCCCCGTGATTTAATATCCCCGTGTAATCTAATCCCACTCTCCTACTCTCTCTCTCTCTGTATACCATTTAATATCCCCGTGATTTAATATCCCCGTGTAATCTAATCCCACTCTCCTGCTCTCTCTCTCTCTGTATACCATTTAATATCCCCGTGATTTAATATTCCCGTGTAATCTAATCCCACTCTCCTGCTCTCTCTCTCTCTGTATACCATTTAATATCCCCGTGATTTAATATCCCCGTGTAATCTAATCCCACTCTCCTGCTCTCTCTCTCTCTCACTGCAAACAATGTAATATCCCCGTGTAATCAATCGCACTCTCCTGCTCTCTCTCTCTGTATACCATTTAATATCCCGGTGATTTAATATTCCCGTGTAATCTAATCGCACTCTCCTGCTCTCTCTCTCTCTGTATACCATTTAATATCCCCGTGATTTAATATCCCCGTGTAATCTAATCCCACTCTCCTGCTCTCTCTCTCTCTCACTGCAAACAATGTAACATCCCCGTGTAATCAATCGCACTCTCCTGCTCTCGCTTCCCAGACCCTTTTATATCCCACCTAATGTAATCTTCTTCTCCTCGTCGCTCTTCACATCCTTCACGATCTCTCCTAGTCAAATCCCACTCCCCTGCGCCCTCCGTGTAACATTCAATTTTCCCACCACATCTAATCTTAGTCTCTCCATCGGCCTCTCTCCATACCTTTAATATCCCATTTCGTCAAATCCCGCTCTCCTCCTCCTTCTCAGTACCTGCTCACTCCCCACGCCCTTCAATATCCCACCTAGTCTAATCCCATTCTTCTGTTTCGCCCATCATATCTTTTGATATTCCAATCGGTGATTTTAACCAACTAAAGCATTCTTCAGCCACGATCTATGGCGCAGAATTCTACATTTGAACCGCCCTCTGTGCAAATATATTTTTCAAGCTTTCTGATTGTGGTCATGACTGACTTAAATCCGTTGCCTTTTGTCCCTGTTGTGCCAATCAGTGGAAAAAAATCTATCACTATTTAATTTAATAATATGAGACCACTTCTTACGGTTTCAGGTCTGGTGAAAAAAAAATAACTTTTCATACCTGTAACTATGTAAATATACTTTACTCTTTTTATTTGAATTTATCTCCACGTTATAAAACAAGACTCGATGCTCCGACTGCGACCTATCTAAAGCTTTAGTACGGCACGGTAGCAGGCCATTCGACCCACCATGGCTATGCTGGCTCTGCACTTAGTATTCGACTTAACACTATTTCTGCTCACTTTGCCCTTCCTGTTCTGTCCCTGATGATGTTACATTAATTTTCCCTAGTTCACCAACCAGTGTACACAGTCATCCCCTATTTCTGTTATGAAAATCCCTCAACATTTTCAAAACCTTTTCTTAACTGTCCCTGTTCTAGTAAAAAGATCTACAATTTATATATAGGAACATAGGAACAGGAGTAGGCCATTCAGCCCCTCGAGCCCGCTCCGCCATTTGATGAGATCATGGCTGATCTGTGATCTAACTCCACATACCTGCCTTTGGCCCATATCCCTTAATACCTTTGGTTGCCAAAAAGCTATCTATCTCAGATTTAAAATTAGCAATTGAGCTAGTATCAATAGTCGTTCCGGAAGAGAGTTCCAAACTTCTACCACCCTTTGTGTGTAGAAATGTTTTCTAATCTCACTCTTGAAAGGTCTGGCTCTAATTTTTAGACTGTGCCCCCTACTCCTAGAATCCCCAACCAGCGGAAATAGTTTCTCTCTATCCACCCTATCCGTTCCCCTTAATATCTTATAAACTTCAACCAGATCATCCCTATCTCTCTTAATATTTCACAACACCTGGATCATTTTGGTGAACCTTTCCTGCGTCCTTTCCAAGGCCCTTGAGTAAGAAACCCTAAACCTCACATACAATTCTAACTGTGGCCTAATCGTTTATTTTGATAGGTTTAGCATTAAGTCAGCTTTGTAATTCTATACCCCTATTTATAAAACATAGGATTTCATTGGGATTAATTTGGACATGAGCGGGGATACAAAACAGGCGGATTCGCATGGATCACCCGTTATAGGCCGCGCCTGATATTCGGTTTAATCAACTTCATTACATAAACAACAATGAGCATTTATACAGCGCCTTTAACGTAGTAGAACGTCCCAAGGCGTTTCACAGGGGCGATTATCAAACAAGATTTGACACCGAGCCATGTCAGGAGACATTAGGACAGGTGACCAAAAGCTTGGTCAAAGAAGTAGGTTTTAGGGAGCGTTTTAAAGAAGGAGAGAGAGGCGGAGAGGTTTAGGGAGGGAATTCCAGAGATTAGGGCCCAGGCAGGTGATGGCACGGCCGCCAATGGTAGAGCGATTAAAATCGGGGATGCGCAAGAGGAGTAGTGCAGAGATCTCGGAGTGTCGTAGGGCGAGAGGAGGTTACAGAAATAAGGATGGGGGCGAGGGCCATGGAGGGATTTCAACAGGAGGATAAGAATTGTAGGGCTGGAGGAGGTTACAGAGATAGGGAGGGGGTAAGGGCCATGGAGGGATTTGAACAGGAGGATGAAGATTTTATAATCGAGATGTTCCCAGACCGGGAGCCAATGTACGTCAGTGAACACAGGGGGTGATGGCTAAACGGGACTTGGTGTGAATTAGCATACGGGCAGTATAGTTTTTGAATGAGCTCAAGTTTATGGAGGGTGGTAGATGGGAGGCCGGCCAGGAGAGCAATGGAATAGTCCCGTCAAGAGGTAACAAAGGCACGGATAAGGGTTTCAGCAGCCGATAAGCTGAGGCAGGGGCGGAGACGGGTGATGTTATGGAGGTGGAAGTAGGTGAGCTTGGTAATGGGGTGGATATAGGGTCAGAACCTAATCTTCAAGGTTAAGCATAAGGTGACAAAAGAACAGGTGGCCATCTGCTACATGGCTTCTTATCAAGCTTCTCATCTTGTTTCTTTTCCTCTTGTAATTAATTCATAGGAGAGGGCAGTTGATTTGAAGTCATGCCCCTTAAAGTCGTGCAGGACTAACAAGTATTCGGGTAGAATGAGGAGAGTGTGCTCATCTTGTACGGTTTTGTAACTAGTTTGGCTTTTACAGGCGATAAAGAGTCAGACGATATAATCACTTGGGTGAAAGAGCAGTCTGGAGATGAAGAACAGAGGGAGAAAACATATCAGGTGATAAAGGAGGCCCGTTATGATGATGCTGATGATAAGGACCGCGATGATGATGATGAGGATGATGATGATGATGATGACAACGATGATGATGATGATAACGAGCAGGATGCTGGCAAAAAGATTAAATCAGTCAAGGTTAATGAAGGCCATGAAGACGCTGCTGCTGACGATGGTGACGCTGCCGATGACGATGGTGACGCTGTCGATGACGATGGTGACGCTGTCGATGACCAAAATGGTGGTCAGGGGACAAATGAAGGAAGAAAAGAAGAATTATAAACCAACCATTTAAAGGAGAGGTACTGCACCCTAAGGTGATTTTGCTTGCAGTACAAGTTTTTAATAGAAATCCACCAAGGATACCAATTACAGTTGATACATGAAGATAGGAGGACTTAGAACCTCATTGTAAAATTCCTTTACCCGCTATTCCAAGACAGGCATGAACCTGCTTATTTCATTGAGCTAATGCCTTCTTAAAAATAACTGACAGAGGAATGTGACAGGGAACCATTTTGTCGGTCAATGCCCCCTACAATAATTCCTAGCTTTGGAACATATCAGATTATATTGGTCATAATAAAAAACAATTTCTGCGGTTGTCCAGGTGTAGAGATACAGCTCTTTGGGATCTTTATAATTATGAAATGTGTAGGAATTTTGTAAAATAGAAGATCTGTGTAACCTTCAGAAAGTCTCATTGTATTCCTACCCCTAACTGTTGGATAAGTTTTGCTTTGGGATGCTCCTCCAGTTCTTACATGCCTCAGCTCAGCAGCGGAGGGAGATTTCTTCCGACCAGCGCGATCATCCGAAATTCCTCTCTCCTCTATTTTGGCGGAGGCATTGACCCATTTGGACGCCTGTTAGAAGCCCCGTACGAAATTCAGTCCCGTTGATAAGCCCAGGGATGAGTTCCTACCTCGAGCTTGTGGTTTTGCTTGTTGATTGAATGGACCTGACAATAAAGATTTGTGATTGTAATAGAACCTTCTGTGTGCAAATGAGCTTTTTTATTCAGTGATCCTATAAAGCAACAAAAGGAGAGAGAAATGACAAAATCTCATCGAACCAGCCCTCGCCACAGTCTTAGGGACTGAAACCGTCTTGGGCGCCCATTTTACGCCCCACCCGATTTTACTTTCCATTGAAGTTCGACACTAAAAGGGACATTTTAGCCCCATGTGTCATAGAATCATAGAAGGGTAGCAGCACAGAAGGAGGCCATTCGGCCCATCCATCCCGTGCCAGCCCTTTGTAAGAGCAACCCGGTTAATACCCCTACTCTTTCCCCGTAGCCCTGCAAATTTTATCATCGGAACATAGGAACATAGGAACAGGAGTAGGCCATTCAGCCCCTCGTGCCTGCTCCGCTATTTGATAAGATCATGGCTGATCTGTGATCTAACTCCATATACCTGCCTTTGGCCCATATCCCCTAATACCTTTGATTGCCAAAAAGCTATCTATCTCAGATTTAATTTAACAATTGAGCGAGTATCAATTGCCGTTTGCGGAAGAGAGTTCCAAACTTCTACCACCCTTTGTGTGTAGAAATGTTTTCTAATCTCGCTCCTGAAAGGCCTGGCTCTAATTTTTAGACTGTGCCCCCTACTCCTAGAATCCCCAACCAGCGGAAATAGTTTCTCTCTATCCACCCTATCCGTTCCCCTTAATATCTTATAAACTTCGATCAGATCACCCCTTAACCTTCGAAACTCTCGAGAATACAACCCCAATTTGTGTAATCTCTCCTCGTAACTTAACCCTTGAAGTCCAGGTATCATCCTTTCAAATATTTATCCAAATTCCTTTTCCGAATCCGCGCCCGCCTCCCCTTTCAGGCATCGCATTCCGGATCAGAACCACTCGCTGCGTTAAAAAAAAGATCTTCCCTCATGTCGCCTCTGGTTCTTTGGCCAATCACCGTGAATCTGTGTCCTCTGGTTCTCGACCTTTCCGCCAATGGGAACGGTTTCTTTTTATTTACTTTATGGGCTGAATGGGTAGATTATGGGCTCAAGTCTCTGGAGTGGCCCTCCTAACTCAGAAGCAACAGTGATTCTTCCTATAATGAGAGCTGCTCTAATGGGCATCTCTCGACGGTGGGTGCAGTGCAAGTGTAAATGTTGCATCAAAGCAATTAATGCATGATGAGCATTTCTAAATCCTCAAGGATTATAATCCCGTACATTAATGCTTACAAATTTGGCCTCTCTATTTAATGGAACCGCTAACCATCACATGATGTGATTCTATGAAAATGGCAGCTCCTCACCCCTTGACAGTTACGAACATTCATTAAATAAATAAGCGAAACTTCCATTATAGTTTAATACAATCAGTAAACGGGAAGAGGAATTGAAACATGTTGAGAACGCATCTTTACTCAGGTGGATAGACATAATCCAAGTAAGTTTGTAAGACTGGGGAACATTCCGTCACACTGCCTCCTGCATTAAATGGGGTAGGAATCTGTCTTCGTGGCTGGTAGTGCATATCAAGCGCGGCCTATAATGGGCGGGGTTTATAATGGAAGGGGTTTATAATGGGCGCGGCATATAATAGGAAGGGTTTATTACGGGCGGGGGATATAATGGCAAGGGCTTATAAAGGGCGTGGCATTTAATGGGAGGGGATTATAACGGGCGGGGCATATAATGGCAGGGTTTTATAACGGTCGGGGCCTATAACGGGCGGGGCATTTAATGTGAGGGTTTATAACGGGCGGGACATATAATGGCAGGGTTTTATAACGGGCGGATCATTTAATGGGAGGGGATTATAACGGGGGAGGCATTTAATGGAACAGGTTTATAACGGGCGGGGCATATAATAGGAAGGGGTTTATAATGGGCGGGGCCTATAATGGGAGAGATTTATAACGGGCGGGGCATTTAATGGATGGGGTTTATAACGGGTGGGGCATTTAATGGAAGGAGTTTATAATCGGCGGGGCAATTAATGGGAGGGATTTATAACGGGCGGGGCATATAATAGGAAGGGGTTTATAACGGGCGGGGCCTATAATAGGAAGGGGTTTATAATGGGCGGGGCCTATAATGGGAGAGATTTATAACGGGCGGGGCATTTAATGGATGGGGTTTATAACGGGTGGGGCATTTAATGGGAGGGGTTTATAATCGGCGGGGCAATTAATGGGAGGGATTTATAACGGGCGGGGCATATAATGGGAGGGATTTATTATGGGCGGGGCAGGCCTATTACGGACGGCCGTCGGTGCACTACCGCCCGTTTTGCGCTGCCGATTGGGACAAATTCCTGCCCCAGTGACTTTACACTTTGCTCTACACAGTTTCAAAGATTTTTGCAAAACGTTTTTGTATTTTAGATCAAATAACAATTGAGGTGCGTAGCAAATACCAGGCAATGGACACATATCTCGTGTGATAATAAAGTCAACCGTTTACATTAAAGCCAGTAAAACAAGAGAACATTCAGTTCATTTAGTTAAACGTACATTGATCTTAGAAAACCTTTATACACTCAAGAGGCAATAAACATTCCTAATAACCAGCTAGATCAATCAATACAATTCAAGGCATTACAGGAGCTGGAGTTGCAGAGAGATCCTATACAATTCAAGGCACGACAGGAGCTGGAGGCTGAAGATAGATCTTATACAATTCAAGGCATTACAGGAGCTGGAGGCTGCAGATAGATCCTATACAATTCAAGGCATTACAGGAGCTGGAGGCTGCAGATAGATCCTATACAATTCAAGGCATTACAGGAGCTGGAGGCTGCAGATCGATCCTATACAATTCAAGGCATTACAGGAGCTGGAGGCTGCAGATAGATCCTATACAATTCAAGGCATTACAGGAGCTGGAGGCTGCAGATAGATCCTATACAATTCAAGGCATTACAGGAGCTGGAGGCTGCAGATAGATCCTATACAATTCAAGGCACGACAGGAGCTGGAGGCTGCAGATAGATCCTATACAATTCAAGGCATTACAGGAGCTGGAGGCTGCAGATAGATCTTATACAATTCAAGGCATTACAGGAGCTGGAGGCTGCAGATAGATCCTATACAATTCAAGGCACGACAGGAGCTGGAGGCTGCAGATAGATCCTATACAATTCAAGGCACGACAGGAGCTGGAGGCTGCAGATAGATCCTATACAATTCAAGGCACGACAGGAGCTGGAGGCTGCAGATAGATCCTAAGGAATTAAATGAAGATCTCTGGGGCTAATAGTTTTTCTCTGTTCTCAACGTTTTCTTATGTTCTCATTCAATGAAGCTAGATGTTTAGGAAGCTGGTTGAAACTGGGAGTATAAATATTCCTTGAGCAATAGCGCAAATCGGGCGCGTTCACATTCACTTCCGCTCCTGTCAATACACCGCCGCAGCCGAGGAAACAAAGTGACCAGCATTGAAATCAACTTCAGGGCATACAGCAGCTTTTTTCAGTTTCAGTGCGTAGCACTCTCGCCTCTGAGTCAGACGTTCGTGGGTTCAAATCCCACTCCAGAGCACAAAATCCAGGCTGACACTCATAGTACTGTACTGAGGGAGTGCTGTACTGTCGGAGGTGCCGTCTTTCGGGTGAGACTTTAAACCAGGCAAACGATCCCACGGCCACTATTTTCGGAGAAGAGCAGGGAGGGAATTCTCCCTGGTGTCCTGGCCAATATTTATCCCTCAAACAACATCACTAAAACAGATGATCTGGTCATTATCTCACTGCTGTTTGTGGGATCTTGCTGTGCGCAAATTGGCTGCTGCTTTTTCTACATTATAACTGTGACTACATTTCAAATATACTTCGTTGGTTGTAAATTGCTTTGGGACGTCCCGAGGTCGTGCAAAGTGCTGTAGAAATGAAAGTCTATCTTTCTTTCTATCTCTGGTTTCATTCCCCTGAGTGGCATAAATGCAACAACAATCGATTAGACTCAATGCCTTGAATGGTATGTTGGCCTTCATTGCAAGAGGATTTGAGTACAGGAGCAGGGATGTCTTACTGCAGTTATACAGGGTCATGGTGAGACCACATCTGGAGTATTGTGCGCAGTTTTGGTTCTCCTTATCTGAGGAAGGATGTCCTTGCCATGGAGGGAGTGCAATGAAGGTTTACCAGACTGATCCCTGGGTTGGCAGGACTGACGTATGAGGAGAGATTGGGTCGACTAGGCCTACATTCACTCGAGTTTAGACGAATGAGAGGTGATCTCATCGAAACATATAAAATTCTAACAGGAATAGACAGACGAGATGCAGGAACCAAGGCGGGTAGATGGAGGTAAGATACAGATCAGCCATGATCTAATTGAATGACGGAGCAGGCTCGAGGGGCTGAATGGTCGCCTCCTGTTCCTCTGTTCCTGTGTAATCGGGCAGTTTAGCGACAGAGGAAGATTTAAAACGGAAAACGAATTCACCAATTATATGGTCTTTTCTTTTTCTAGAATGCAATTAAATCCGTCTTCAGCTAAGGAAGAGCTAAATATGCATTTATGTAAGGCTCTTTGCGGCAGCAGGATTCCCAAAATGTCTTTATATCCAATGAAGTAATTGTGAATGTAGTCACTGTTGTAATGTACGGAAACTCAGCTTCAATTCGGGTGCAGTGAGGTCCCATAAACAGATCATCAAATAATGGGGTACATTTTCAATATACCTCCCGGGCGTAGACCCGGCGAGGTGGATGGGCCGCCCTTTATGGAAATGAATGGAAATGGTAATCGGGGCGTCGACCCACGTTAAAATTCCGAAACAATTTTTTTTTGCTGATGTTGGTTGAGGGATAAATATTGGCCCCAGGAGACTGGGGAGAACTCCCCCCTGCTCTTCTTCCAATAGTGCCCGTGAGATCTTTTACATCCAATTGAGAGGGGCAGGCGCAGCCTTGGTTTAATGTCTCACCCAAAAGATTGCACCTCCGACAGTGCAGCACTCCCGCAGTACTGACCCTCCGACAGTGCAGCACTCCCTCAGTACTGACCCTCCGACAGTGCAAGACTCCCTCAGTACTGACCCTCCGACAGTGCAGCACTCCCTCAGTACTGACCCTCCGACGGTGCAGCACTCCCTCAGTACTGACCCTCCGACAGTGCAGCACTCCCTCAGTACTGACACTCCGACAGTGCAAGACTCCCTCAGTACTGACCCTCCAACAGTGCAGCACCCCCTCAGTACTGACCCTCCAAAAGTGCAGCACTCCCTCAGTACTACCCCTCTGACAGTGCGGCACTCCCTCAGTAATGATGCTCCGACAGTGCAGCACTCCCTCAGTACTGACCCTCTGACAGCGAAGCACCCCCTCAGTACCGGCCCACCGACAGTGCAGCATTCCCTCAGTATTGTCCCTCCGACAGCGCAGCACTCCCTCAGTACCAACCCTCCAACAGTGCAGCAATCCCTCAGTACCAACCCTCCGACAGTGCAGCACTCCCTCAGTACTGAACCTCCGACAGTGCAGCACTCCCTCAGTATTGACTCGCCGACAGTGCAGCGCTCCCTCAGTACTGAACCTCCAACAGTGCAGCACTCTCTCAGTACTGCCCCTCCAACAGTGCAACGCTCCCTCAGTACTGACCCTCCGAGAGTGCAGCACTCCGTCGGTAGTGAACTTAAGTCTCAGCCAAGATTATGGGCTCAAGGGGTAGAAACCTGTTACACGGCCGGCCGGTAATCTGTTCTATTGATATTAATAGGACTGAATTTCAGGCGTGTCTTATAACAGGCGGCCTCTGCCATATCGCCAAATTTAGGCTATAACCCGAGGCGATTTTTTACCCGCCGGCCACTGGAATTATGATTGAACACATGCTCATTCTGACTCAGAGGCTACATTGCTACCACTGAGCCAAGTATGGTAGGTTGGCCATATGAGGAAATAGGTCCCTTTCAAATATTTCACCTCAAACAGTTCGCACATTCTCGCCTCTCTCCATAAACCAAGGTAATTTTAACCTAACTCGCTGGGTGGAAAAGCCAAAGGATCGTGTGGAACGCCGATTTTATGCCCCGCCCAATATTACTCCCCATTGCAGTCAATCTCGGGTAATATTGGACGAGGTTTAAAACCAGCGTCGCGCCCGATCACGTCAGTTTCCCGACGGGCGGGTTAGGTAAAAATTGCCCCCAATTACTGAAGGATGTGTCGTACTTCTGTAAGAGATGTGCGATGTTCCCCACAGATTTTCCTTCCTGCACCTCCCTTGCATCACACAGGCGGTGCGGAGGAAAATCTACAACGGGATCAATAAACCCTGGGCCGTAAATAACATTTTCAATATTAGCGGACAATGCGTTCCGAATGCAATTCTTTGGTACTCACTTCACTCATACTTTGGTTGTTGTTTTCAAAATTGCAAACAAACAAATGTCATACCCTGACAACCAATAGGGATTTCCCCATCCCGTTTCTAAATTGTTTTGTGGCTATTTCCGAATTCTGAGCCCACATCTCACTGACTTCACTGGAGAGTACAATCGGGCGGAATGTGAAACAACGTTTGCACTCGATCTCGCCAGTTTCCTGACTGGCGGGTTATGTTAAAATTGCCCCCCATGACTCTCATTACCAACGCCTTAACTCGGATGATTTCCTTCCTTGCAGCCCCCAGCTACAAACCGAAGCCAAGCAGCTCAGAGGCTTACCCACCAGGGGTAATTTTAACTTTGGGCGAAAGCTTCAAAGGGCCAATATCGAATTAACCGCCCATTATAACCCCGTCCGATTTACCCTTCCAATAATATAGATTCAGCCATCCGCTATACCTCTCCCCCAGTTTCATTTCCATTTAAGTCATTGGACCGATCCGTTACCGCCCGTTATCTGCCCGGTGGTGGACGCGGAAATTCAAGCCGTAGAAAAGAACAAACATTTATAACGTCTTCAGCAGGTCCCGGGGCGTCTACAGAAATATTCCTGAATGCATTCGTGACATGGTTACAGATTAGAACGGTAAAAAAATATATCCTTGGATACATTTTGAAGCAGGAAAAGTATTAAATGGCTGAAATAAGATAAATCCTGAACATTATTTTAACATAAGACAGAACCGGGGTGACTATTTGTGACCACGTCAACAGGCATTGAGGCAAACATGTAACACGAGACTGGAGTCAAATACAGACCAGGTAGGAATGGCAAGCTCCTGAATAAATAGTGTTGGTCCTTCTCCTTGAACAGCTGCAGTCCTTGTGGTGCAAGCTGCCTTTCCTGAAGGGCATTCGTGAACCAATTGAGATTTTTTTTTATTTGTTCATGGGATGTGGGCGTCGCTGGTGAGGCCAGCATTTATTGCCCATCCCTAATTGCCCTTGAGAAGGTGGTGGTGAGCCGCCTTCTTGAACCGCTGCAGTCCGTGTGGTGAAGGTTCTCCCACAGTGCTGTTAGGAAGGGAGTTCCAGGATTTTGACCCAGCGACGATGAAGGAACGGCCGATATATTTCCAAGTCGGGATGGTGTGTGACTTGGAGGGGAACGTGCAGGTGGTGTTGTTCCCATGTACCTGCCGCTCTTGTCATTCTAGGTGTTTGCAGCAGTTTTTATGGTTACATTCTGACTCCAGCTCACAAATTAGCATGTTGACTGAATTAACTTACTGTTATTCCAATGCCATAACTCTTAGGCCAAGGCAGGAACGTCGTGGGAAGGCCATCACCTCACCTCCACCTTCCCTTCCAACTCACACACGATCCTGAGTCGGACATGCATCCCCATTCCGCTGGCTCAATATCCTGAAATTCCCTACCTAACGTCATTGTGGAGAAGTAGCACCACCAGGACCGCAGTCGTTCAAAGAGAGACGGCCCACCTCCTCCTCTCCGGGCAACTAGGGACAGGCAATAAAACGTCGCCTTGCTAGCGTCGCCCACACCCCCAGAAAAAACACACAGGCCATAAATATAAACTACTGACAAATAAATTTAAATCAAATGCCTCAATGAACCCCAGGCAAAATCGTCACAAAGTGTGGTAGAGATAGAGGCATAAAAAAGAGAGAGAAATGGAGAAAGAGATTTAGATAGAAAGAGAAAGAGCTAGGGAGAGAGATATGATAGAGATGAAGATAATGATAGCGGCGGAGATAGATAAAGAAATAGATAAAGTTCATAAATATAGGTAGCGAAATATAAATGGTCTCTAAGGGAATCAAGGGATATGGGGATCGAGCAGGAAAGTGGAGTTGAGGTCGAAGATCAGCCATGATCGTATTAAATGGCGGAGCAGTCTGGAGGGGCTGAATGGCCCACTCCTGCTCCAATTTCTTATGTTCTAGTGTTCCAGAAATAGAATTGGAGAATGGGATAGAGATAGAAATTGAGTTAGAGGGAAAGAGATGGAGATAGAGGTAGACAGCTGAAGGGTTAGGTAGGGAGAGAGGTGTGATAACAATAATTATTGAGAGAGATAAAGATAGAGGTAGTGAGATAGAGATATAGAGACAGAGATATAGAGCTTCTGATAGAGATAGAGAAAGGTAGAGGTAGAGATATAAATAGAGATAGATATACCTTTCGAGATAGACATAACAACTGAGATAGAGGAGGGAGCGACATATGGACAGAAATAGGCAGAGATATAAAGCTAGAGATGGAGATATACAGATAGAAAGAGAGAAAGATAGACATGGACATATAGAATTACAAGTACAGATAGAGGTCGATATTTAGATATGGATAGAAAGAGATGCAGATAGCGAGAGATTAAAATAGAGATATAGATACACAGCGAACGAGACAGAGAGAGCAACTGAGATACAGGAGGGAGAGACTTTTGGAGATACAGACAAAGATAGATAGAGATAGAGACAGAGAAAGATAGAGAAAGCTAGTGACAAATAGAAATAGAGATATAAATGAAGAGATAGAGGACGAGATAGAGGTAGACAGACAGCATAAGAGGTAGAGGTAGATATTCACATACAAATATACTGATAAAGAGGTGGGTAGAGATATAGGGATAGATATGGTGACAGAGATAGACGGGGAAGAGATAGAGTTAGCAATTGAGATGCAGCGGGGGAGAGACATTGGGTGATAGAGATGGAGATATCGGCAGAGATAGGGAGAGAACGATATCGAGATAGAGATAGAAGTAGAGGGAGAGAGATGGAGATAGATAGAGAAGATATAGAGATATACATGGAGATAGATGGAGAAGGAGGTACAGAGGTTGAGATAGATGGGGCGCAAAATGTGTTATAGCGATAGAGATGGAGATAGCGATCAATAGACAGAGACAGAGTTAGATAGTGAGCGATATAGATAGATAGAGATGAAATATAGATAGATGGAGAGTTGATGGAGACAGAGATAGAAATACTGATACAGGTACAGATACAGATTGAGATAGGGATAGAGATCGAGATGGAGATAGATATAGAGAGGTAGATTGAGATGTAGAGATAGATATATTGAGATAGGTAGTGATAGATATAGATATAGAGTTCGATAGAGATAGACAGATATAGCTAGAGAAAGTTAGAGACAGATAGAGACAGGGATCGAGGTAGAGTTAAAGATAGGGATATAGATAGAGGTTGAGTTAGAGGAAGAGATAGAGGCAGAGGTAGAGATAGAGGCAGAGGTAGAGATAAAGGTAGAGCTAGAGGAAGGGGTAGAGATAGAGATAGATAGATAGTCAGAGGCAGAATTAGATAATAAGAGATATAGATAAATGGGCATGAGATAGAGATAGAGCTAGTGTTGGAGATTATATAGATACTGATCGATAGAGATAGTGGGGTACAGACAGAGGCAGAGACGGAAATTGAGAAACAGAGGGAGAGATATAATTGGAGATGAAGATAGAGATAGAGATAGAAATAGAGATAGAAAGAAGTATAGAGAAATAGATAGAAAAATAGATAGATAGATAAATATAGATAGATAGATAAAGGTAGAGATTGAGATAGAGATCGAGGTAGAATTACAGATAGCAATAGAGATAGAAGAAGAGGTAGCGTAGATGTAGATAGAGGTAGGGGCAGGGATAGAGGTAGAGATGTTAAGAAACAGAGATAGAAATATAGTTAGAGATAGATAGAGAGAGAGATGGAAAGAAATAAAGAGAGATAGAGAAATAAAGCGAAAGATAAAGAGCGAGATAGAGAGACAGATATAGAAATAGATAGCGAGATAATGAAAAAGGGAGATGAGACAAAGAAAGAGCAAGACAGATGGAGATAGAGATAGATCGAGAGAAAGATAGAGGGAGAGAAAGAGAGAGGTTGATAGAGATAGAGTTAGGAAGAGATTGAGATAGTGGTAGAGAGAGAGTTAGAGAGAGAGATAGAGAGAGGTAGAGATAGAGAGAGTAGATAGTGTGATATAGATAGTTGGAGAGAGAAATAGAGAGAGAGATAGGGATAGATGTATAGAGATGGAGCTAAAGGGAGAGATAGAGATAAACAGAGAGCTAGTGAAAGAGAGATAAGGAGAGAGGGATAGAGATAGAGATTGATATAGAGTTGGAGAGAGAGAGAGAGAGATAGAGATGGAGTGAGCTAGGTAGAGAGAGATAGACAGAGATGGAGACTGACATAGAGAAGAGAAAGGGAGAGAGCTAGACAGAGCGATAGAGAGAGATAGATAGAGAGACAAAGATAGAGAGAGCTTGATAGAGTGATAGAGAGCTAGAGAAAAATAGAGATAGAGAAAGATAGAGACAGGGAGATATATATATATATATATAGAGAGAGAGAGAGCTATAGGGAGAGATAGACAGAGTGAGAGAGAGAGAGAGAGATAGGGATAGGGATAGCGATAGAGATAGAGATAGAGGGAGATAGAGACATATGAGCGAAATAAAGGTATGGGGAGAGTGAGAAGGAGAGAGATAAAGAGAGAGAGATAGGGATAGAGATAGCGTGAGATAGAGGGAGAGATAGAGAGAGAGACAGCTGTAGAGATGGAGATAGAGATAGAGATAAAGTGAGGTAGGTAGAGAGAGATAAAGAGATACAGAAATCGACATATATAGAGAGAAAGAGAGAGAGCAAGAGAGAGAGAGAGATAGTGAGACAGCTAGAGAGAGATAGATAGAGTGATAGAGAGCTAGAGAAGGATAGAGCTAGAGAAAGAAGCAGATAGATAGAGATAGAGATAGAGATAGAGCTAAACACCGGGAGGGATAGAGAGAGAGGGGGGGGGATAGACGGAGAGATATAGAGAGTGAGATATATATAGAGAGAGATAGACAGAGAGAGATATAGACAGAGAGAGATATAGACAGAGAGAGAGTTAGAGAGAGAGAGAGATAGAGAAAGAGATAGAGAGCTAGGGAGAGAGATCGAGAGAGAGATAGAGAGTGAGAGATAGAGAGAGAGATAGGTAGAGAAAATATAGATATAGAACGAAGGAGATAGAGATAAGTAGAGATAGAGCGAGAGATGGAGAGGGAGAGATAGAGAAAGAGATAGAGAGAGATAGAGAGGGATGGAGAGAGAGATAGAGATAGAGCGATAGCGATAGAGAGGGAGATAGACGGAGATGGAAATAGAGAGGTAGAGGGAGAATGAGAGATAGAGATAGAATGTTAAAGATAGGGCTAGAGAGAGAGATATGAAAGAGAGTTGGAAAAATAAAGAGCTAGATAGAGATAGCAATAGAGAGCGAGAAAGAGGTAGAGAGAGCTAGATATATAGATAAAGAGAGATAGAGATAGCGAGAGATAGAGATACATATAGAGATGAAGATAGAGAGAGATATAGAGATGGAGATGGAGAGATAGAGGTAGAGTGAGGTAGGTAGAGAGAGAGAACGAGAGAGAGAGCTAGAGAAAGCTAGATAGAGAGAGATAGAAAGAGTGCTAAAGAGATAGAGAGTGAGAGATAGAGAGAGAGATAGGTAGAGAAAATATAGATATAGAACGAAGGAGATAGAGATAAGTAGAGATCGAGCGAGAGATGGAGAGGGAGAGATGGAGATAGAGAAAGAGATAGATAGAGAGAGAGGGGGACATAGGGATAGGGATAGAGATAGAGATAGAGAAAGAGAGCTAGAGAGAGATAGAGATAGAGAGATAGGTGGAGAAAGAGAAAGAAAAAGAGAGCTAGAGAGAGGGAGATAAGTGGAGAGAGAGAAAGAAAAAGAGAGCTAGAGAGAGGGAGATAGAGTGATAGAGTGCTCGAGAAATATAAAGAAAGAGATAGATAAGGTTACAGCTTGAGATAGAGCTAGAGACAGAGAGAGGGAGCTAGAGAGTGAGAGAGAGATGGGGATAGGGATAGAGATAGAGATAGAGAGAGATAGAGATAGAGGGAGAGATACAGAGAGAGTTATAGATAGAGAGAGAGATAAAGAGAGAGATAGAGATAGATTTAGAGATGGAGATAGAGAGAGGTAGCGGTAGAGTGAGGTAGGTAGAGAGAGATAGAGAGAAATAGAGGTCGAGAAAGAGAGAGAGAGCGAGAGACAGTGCTAAATAGAGATAAATATATATAGAGAGAGACAGAGATAGAGAGAGAGATAGAGTGATAGAGAGCTGGAGAAAGATAGAGCTAGAGAAAGGCAGAAATAGATAGAGCTAGGGACAGAGAGAGATCGAGAGAGGAAGATAGAAAGACATAGAGAAAGAAAGATAGAGAGAGGAGAGAGCGAGATATATAGAGAGAGATATAGACAGAGAGAGATTTGAAAGAGAGATAGAGATAGAGAGCTATGTAGAGATAGAGAGCGAGATAGAGATAGAGGGAGCTAGATATAGAGATAAAGAGAGATAGGGATAGGGATAGAGAGAGATAGAGGGAGAGATAGAGAGAGTTGTAGATAGAGATAGAGAAATTGAGGGGTATAGAGATAGAGAGAAAGGTAGAGAGCTAGAGAAAGATAGAGATAGAGGAAGAGATAGATAGAGAGACATAGTGATAGGGACATAGATGGAGATAGAGCTAGAGAGAGAGAGCTAGAGGGAGAGATAGAGATACCGAGATAGATGGAGAGAGAGAAAGAGAAAGAGATAGAGAGAGGTAGATAGAGTGATAGAGAGCTAGAGAAAGATAGAGAAAGATAGAGAAAGAGGTAGATAGATAGAGATAGATAAAGAGATAGAGATATATAAAGTTAGAAGTTGAGCTAGAGCTAGAGAGAGAGGGAGAGAGATAGAGAGAGAGGGAGAGAGGGAGAGATAGATAGAGAGAGAACGAGATATGGGGATAGGGTTAGAGCTAGAGATATAGACAGCTCGAGATAGATGGAGAGATAAAGAGAGAGATAGAGATAAAGATAGAGGGAGAGAGCTAGAGGGAGAGATAGAGATAGAGGGATAGATGGAGAGAAAGAGAAAGAGATAGAGAGAGGTAGATAGAGTGATAGAGAGCTAGAGAAAGATATAAAATGTAGAGAAAGAGATAGATAGATAGAGATAGAGAAAGAGATAGAGAGATAAAGTTAGAGCTTGAGGTAGAGCTAGAGACAGAGAGAGATAGAGAGTCAGAGATAGAGATAGAGAGAGAGCGAGTGGGAGATAGAGAGAGAGCGAGACATGTTGATAGGGATAGTGATAGAGATAGAGATAAAGAGAGCTAGAGGTAGAGGGAGAGATACAGAGAGAGATAGACATAGAGAAAGAGAGCTGGAGGGAGAGATAGCGATAGAGAGATAGATGGAGAGAGAGAAAGAGAAAGAGAGATAGAGTGATAGTGCGCTCGAGAAATATAAAGAAAGAGATGGATAAGGTTAGGGCTTGAGATAGAGCTAGAGACAGAGAGAGAGAGAGAGAGAGAGGTGGGGATAGGGATAGAGATAGAGATAGAGAGAGATAGAGAAAGAGGGAGAGATACAGAGAGAGATAGAGATAGAGGGAGTTATAGATAGAAATAGAGATAGATCTAGAGATGGAAATAGAGAGAGAGGTAGAGGTAGAGTGAGGTAGGTAGAGAGAGATAGAGAGAAATAGAGATCGAGAAAGAGAGAAAGCTAGAGACAGAGCTAGAGGCAGAGCTAAATAGAGAGAGATAGATAGAGAGAGGCAGAGATAGACAGAGAGAGATAGAGTGATAGAGAGCTGGTGAAAGATAGAGGTAAAGAAAGGCAGAAATAGATAGAGCTAGAGACAGAGAGAGAGATCGAGAGAAGAAGATAGAGAGACATAGAGAGAGAAAGATGGAGAGATATTTGTATAGAGGGGGAGAGAGAGCGGGATACAGAGAGAGATATAGACAGAGATAGATTTGAAAGAGAGATAGGGATAGAGAGCTAGGTAGAGATAGAGAGCGAGATAGAGATAGAGAGAGCTAGAAATAGAGATAAAGAGAGAGATAGGGATAGAGACACAGAGAGAGGGAGAGATAGAGAGAGTTATAGATAGAGATAGAGAGGGTTATAGGTAGAGAGAGAGATAGAGAGAGAAAAATAGAGAGAGATAGAGAGAGAAAGATAGCGAGAGATAGAGAGAAAGGTAGAGAGCGAGAGAAAGATAGAGACATAGAAAGAGATAGATAGAGAGACATAGTGATAGGGACATAGATAGAGATAGAGCTAGAGGGAGAGAGCTAGAGGGAGAGATAGAGATAGAGAGATAGATAGAGAGAGAAAGAGAAAGAGAGATAGAGAGAGGTAGATAGATTGATAGAGAGCTAGAGAAAGATAGAAAAAGATAAAGAGACAGATAGATAGAGATAGATAAAGAGATAGAGATATAAAGTTAGAGGTTGAGATAGAGCTAGAGACAGAGAGAGAGAGATAGAGAGTCATATATATATATATATAGAGAGAGAGAGAGAGTGTGAGAGATATATAGAGAGAGAGCGTGACATGGGGATAGGGATAGAGATAGAGACAGCTAGAGATAGATGGAGAGATAAAGAGAGAGATAGAGATAGAGGGAGAGAGCTAGAGGGCGAGCTAGAGATAGAGGGATAGATGGAGAGAGAGAAAGAGAAATAGAGATAGAGAGATAGAGAGAGGTAGATAGAGTGATAGAGAGCTAGAGAAAGATAGAAAAAGATAGAGAAAGAGATAGATAGATAGAGATAGAGAAAGAGATAGAGAGATAAATTTAGAACTTGAGGTAGAGCTAGAGACAGAGAGAGATAGAGAGTCAGAGATAGAGAGAGAGAGTCAGAGATTGATAGAGAGATAGCGAGACATGGGGATAGGGATAGAGATAGAGATAGAGATAGAGAGAGAGCTAGAGATAGATGGAGAGATAAAGAGAGAGATAGAGATAGAGGGAGAGAGCTAGAGGGAGAGTTAGAGATAGAGAGATGGGTGGAGAGGGAGATAGGGAAAGAGAGATAAATGGCGAGAGATAGAGGGAGAGATAGAGAGAGATAGTGTAGAGGGAGTTATAGATAGAGTTAGGGAGGGAGAAATAGTGATGGGGATAGGGTTAGAGATTGAGACAGAGACAGAGAGTGATAGAGATAGAGGGAGATAGAGAGCACGGGAGAGAGATCGAGAGAGAGATAGAGATAGAGAGAGATCGATACATATATATGGAGATAGAGATAGAGAGAAATAGATGTATATATAGAGAGAGAAAGATAGACCGAAATAGAGAGAGAAAATATAGATATAAACATAGAAAGAGAGAGATAGCGATAGAGAGAGGGATAGTGAGATATATAGAGAGAGGTAGAGAGTTAAACATAGAGCTAGATATGAAAAATAGATAGGGAAATAGAGATAGAGAGCGAGATAAAGAGCTAGAGAGAGAGAGAGAGATAGGGATAGAAATAGAGAGAGATAGAGATAGAGATAGAGATGGAGATAACGAGAGCGATAGATATAGAGTGAGGTAGGTAGATAGAGATAGAGTGAGTTCGAGAGAGATAGAGATCGACATAGATAGAGAGAAAGAGAGAGAGCTAGAGACAGAGCTAGATAGAGAGTGGTAGATAGAGAGAGAGAGATAGAGATCGACATAGATAGAGAGCTAGAGACAGAGCTAGATAGAGAGAGGTAGATAGAGAGAGAGATATAGAGAGAGAGATAGATTGATAGAGAGCTAGAGAAAGATAGAGCTAGAGAAAGGGAAATAAAAATAGAGATAGATCTTGACATCGAGCTAGAGACAGAGGGAGAGATAGAGAGAAAGATAACGAGAGATAGAGAGAGGAAGATAGAGAGAGATAGAGAGAAAGGTAGAGAGAGATGGACAGAGATAGATATAGACAGAGAGAGAGATAGAGAGAGAGAGAGAGAGATAGAGGCATAGGGATAGAGATAGAGATAAAGGGAGATAGAGAAAGAGGTAGAGAGCTAGGGTGCGAGATAGGAGATGGATAGAGAGAAAGAGATAGGGAGAGATAGAGAGAGATAGGTATAGAGAGAGATAGATGGAGAAAATATAGATATATAAAAGAGAGAGATAGAGATGAGTACAGATAGAGGTAGAGATAGACAGATATATTGGATCTAACTCCATATACCCGCCGAGATATATTGATAGAGAGTGAGATAGAGATAGCGATAGAAATGGAGATGGCGAGGGATAGCGATGGAGATAGAGAGAGATAAAGATAGAGTGAGGTTGGTAGAGAGAGAGAAAGAGTGAGAGCTAGAGAGAGCTAGAGAGAGAGCTAGATAGATAGACAGAGAGACAATGATAGAGAGAGATAGAGAGAGTGATAGTGAGCTAAAGAAAGATAGAAATAAAGGGATAGATAGATAAAGATAGAGCTTGAGATTGAGCAAGCACAGAGAGAGATAGAAACAGTTATATGGAGGGAGAGAGATAGACGGAGAGCGATATAGAGAGTGAGAGATAGAGCTAGAGAGAGATGGAGATAAGGATAGAGATAGAGGTGGAGAGAGATAGAGGGAGAGATACAGAGACAGATAGAGATGGGGAGAAAGATACATAGAGAGATAGAGATAAAGAGATAGATGGAGAGAGAGAAGAGAACGAGAGATAGAGAAAGATAGAGAGAGGTAGATAGAGAGATATAGAAAAATAGATAGGCATAAAGAGAGTGATGGAGAGATGGAGAATGAGAGTAAAATAGAGACACATAGAATGAGACAGATAGAGAGAGAGTTAGAGATAGAGTTATAGAGAGAGCTGGAGAGAGATAGAAAGAGAACGAGAAAGAGAGATAGAGCTAGAGAAAGGGAGAGAGATAGCGAGAGATAGAGATAGAGATAGAGATGATAGAGATAGAGAGATAGAGGGATAGAGCCAGAGGGAGAGATAGAGATAGAGATAGAGAAAGTTAGAGATAGACAGATTGGAAAAAATAGCGATATAGAAAGAGAGACAGATGGAGATAGAGCTAGGGAGAGATAGAGGGAGAGATACAGAGGGGGATAGAGATATAGATAGAGAGAGATATAGATAGAGAGCGCTAGAGATAGACAGAAAGATGGAGATAGGGAGCAAAGTAGAGAGATAGAGTGAGCGAGATAGAGAGATAGATAGATAGAGAGAGAGATAGGATCTAGATAGCGATAGAGCAAGGGATAGATAGAAAAATAGATAGTGAGTTAGAGGTAGAGAGAGAGGCAGGGAGAGAGCGAGAAAGATGGAGATAGAGAGAGATAGAGATAATATAAATATAGAAGGAGAGATAGATAGACATAGATAGAGATAGAGCTATAGCTACAAAGAGAGATAAAGAGAGAGAGATAGATAGAGATAGAAATAGAGATAGAAATAGAGCGAGAGATGGAAATAGAGGTAGAGATAGAGAAAGAGATAGATAGATAGAGATAGAGATAGAAAAAGAGCTAGAGATAGAGATACTGATAAAGAGAGATAGAGATTGAGATTGATATGGAGAGAGATAGAGATAGAGAGAGATGGAGATAGAGAGAGAGTAAAGGAGAGAGATAGAGATAGAGATTGCGAGATAAAGAGAGAGATACAGAGAAAGATAGAGTGAGAGCTAGAGAGAGAGAGATAGAGAGCAATGGATAGAGAGAGAAAGAGGTAGTGAGGTAGAGATAGAGAGATAGAGAGAATAGAGAGATATAGTGATAACATTGAGAGAGATAGAGAGAGAAGGGCATAGAGAGAGAAATAGACATAGAGAGATAGAGATAGATAGAGATATAGAGATAGAGGGAGGGATAGAGACGGAGAGATAAAGATAGAGAGATAGGGAGAAAGAGATAGGGAAATAAAGGGAGACATAGACAGAGAGAGACAGAGATAGAGAGAGAGATAAAGAGAGAGATAGGGATATATAGAGAGATAGAGAGAAATTGGAGAGAGAAAGAGAGAGAGATAAAGAGAGAGAGATATTTAGATAGAGAGAGGTATAGATAGAGCGAGAGATAGAGAGAGAGAGATAGGGAGAGAGACAGAGACAGAGAGAGATAGTTAAAGTGATAGAGGCTGGAGAAAGATAGAGAAAGAGAGAGATAAATAGAGATAAAGCTTCAGACAGAGAGAGGGAGATAGGAGAGAGATAGAGTCGGGGTTTGAGAGAGAGAGAGAGTTAGGGCGGGAGAGATAGAGATATTGATGGCGATAGGGATAGCGATATATAGAGAGAGATAGAGAGAGAGAAAGGCAGCGAGTTGGAGGGAGAGATAGAGATAGCGATAGATAGATCAATGGAGAGAAAGATAGAGAGATAGATAGGGAGATAGAGAGATATCGAAAAATAGAGATATAGAAAGAGGGAGATAGATAGAGATATAGCTAGAGTTAGAGTTAGAGATAGGGATAGAGAGAGAGGATGTAGAAAGAGAGAGTAAAGTAGAGCCTTAGAGGTAGAATGTGGGAGATAGAGGGATAGATAGAGATAGATAGATAAAAAGAGTAAGAGATAGAAAGATCGAGAAAACTATGGATATAGCAAGAGAGATTCATAGAGACAGCGCTAGTGATAGAGAAAAGGAGAATGAGAGAGATAGAGAGAGCGATAAAGAGAGCAATAGGGATAGAGATGGAGGGAGATAGAAACGGAGATATAGAGAGAGCTAGAGCGAGAGATAGATAGATATAAAGAGAAAGAGAGAGATAAAGATAGAGAGAGAGAGATGGAGGGAGATAGAGACAGGGATTTAGGGAGAGATGGACAGAGATGGAGATAAAGAGAGAGAGATGATAGCGAGATAGATAGAGAGTGATGTAAATAGAGAGAGAGGTGGAGATATAGAGATAGAGATGTATAGAGAGATGGAGATAGAGAGAGACAGAGATAGAGCACGGTGGCTAGCGAGACATCGAGAGCTAGAGATAGAGATAGAGATCGAGATAGTGATAGAGAGCTAGAGAGAGAGGTAGAGGGAGAAACAGAGATAGAGAGAGATATAGTGATAGAGAGACAGAGAAAGATAGAGATAGATAAAGAGAGAGAGAGAGATTGATAGAGCTAGAGATGGATCTAGAAATGGAGAGCTAGAGAGAGATAGAGAGAGAAACAGAGTTAGAGAGGAATCAAGTAATAGAGAGATAGAGAAAGATAGAGATAGAGAAAGAGAGAAAGAGATATAGGTAGAACAACAAATAGTGCTAGAGATAGATCTAGAGAGAGATAGAGAGAGAGATGGAGAGCTAGAGAAAGCGATAGATAGATAGGGATAGAGAGAGATGGGGAGAAAGATAAAGATTGAGGTATAAATAGACATAGAGCTAAAGATAGAGTGAGAAATATATAGAGATAGAGAAAGAGATAGAGAGATAGAGATACAGAGAGATGGAGATAGACCGAGAGAGTAAAGGAGAGAGCTAGAGCTAGAGAGAGAAAGATAGAAAGAGAAATACAGAGGGAGCTAAAAAGAGGGATAGAGATAAACAGAGAAAGAGTTAGTGAAATAGAGATAGACAGAGATAGAGAGATAGAGAAAGATATAGATAAAGAAAGAGAGAAAGCTATAAATAGCTAGAGATAGAGATAGAGATAGCGAACTAGAGAGAGATAGAGACAGAAACAGATAGAGAGCGTTAGAGTGATAGAGATAGAGAAAGATAGAGAAAGAAAGAAAGACATAGAGAGAGATTGAGATAAATCTAGAAATAGTGCTAGAGATAGATCTAGAAAGAGAGAGATAGTGATTGAGAGAGAGAGATAAACAGAGAGATGGGGATAGAGGGGGTGAACTAATGGGAGAGATAGGGAGAGAGCTGGATGGAGAGATAGAGAGAGATGCATGGAGCGAGATAGAGAAAGAGAGATAGAGAGAGGGATAGGGAGAGAGAGATAGAGATAGGGAGAGATGGAGATAGACAGAGAGAGTAAAGGAGAGAGATAGAGATGGAGATTGAGAGATAAAGAGAGAGAGAGATAACGAAAGATAGAGATAGAGCTAGAGAGATAGATAGCGAGAGAAATAGATAGTGTGAGAAAGAGATAGTGAGATAGAGCTAAAGAGAGATAGATGGAAAGACAAACAGATAGAGAGATAGAGAAGAATATAGATATAGAAAGAAAGAGATTCATAGAGATAGATAGAGATAGATCAAGAGATAGAGAGAGAGATAGAGTGATAGAGAGAGATAGAGAGAGATCTAAAGAGAGCGATAGCGAAAGAGATAGAGGGAAATATAGAGAAAGATAAAGCGAGAGATAGAGATCGAGATAGATAGAGAGTGAGAGATGGAGGGAGATAGAGACAGAGATAGGTAGAGATAGAGAGATAGACAGAGATAGAGATAGAGAGAGCGAGATGGAGGGAGATAGAAAGAGAGTGATATAAATTGAGAGAGAGGTAGTGACATAGAGATAGAGATATATACAGAGAGAGATGGAGATATATATATGGAGATGGAAGTAGAGAGAGAGATAGAGCAAGGTAGCTAGCGAGACAAAGCGAGAGGTAGAGATAGTAAGAGATAGAGAGAGCTAAAGAGAGAGATAGAGATATAGATAGATAAAGTGAGAAAGGGCGAGTGAAATAGAGATAGAAAGAGATAGATAGATAAAGTAATCGACAGATAGAGAGATAGAGGAAGGGAGATAGATAGAGATAGAGGTAGATATAGAGTTAGAGATAGAGAAAGATAGAGAGATAGAAAGAGAGATAGCTAGAGGGATAAATGGAGAGAGAGAGCAAGATAAATAGAGATAAAGAAAGAGAGATAGATAGAGATAGAGAGAGATAGAGATGGAGATAGACAGAGAGAGTAAACGAGAGAGAATAGAGACAGAGATTGAGAGATAGAGAGAGAGATACAACGAAAGCTAAAGATTGAGCTAGAGAGATAGATAGCGAGAAAAGATAGGTGCAGTGAGAAAGAGATCGTGAGATAGAGATAGAGAGAGGGAGATAGAGAGAGATGGAAAGATAGAGAAAGATACAGATATGAAAAGATAGAGATAGAGCTTGAGATCGAGAGAGATAGAGAGAGAGTGATAGAGATGGAGATAGCGATAGAGATGGAGATAGACATAGAGGGTGATAAAGAGAGAGAACAAGTGAGAGATTAGGACAGAGATAGAGAGACAGAGAGAGAGATAGAGAGAGGGAGTGATAAAAAAAGAGATAGAGAAAAAGGCAGAGAGCTAGATAGAGAGATAGAGACAGAAATCGATAGATAAATGTAGAGAAAGATAAAGAGAGAGATAGGGAAATAGAGAGATACAGAAAAATCGAGATACAGAAAGAGAGAGAGAGATAGAGATATAGCTGGAGTTAGAGATAGACATAGGGATAGAGAGGATGTAGAAAGAGAGAGTAAAGTAGAGACTTAGAGATAGAATGCAGGAGATAGAGGGACAGATCCACAGATAGAAACAGAAAGAGATAGAGAGATAGGGAAGAATATAGATATAGAAAGAGAGATATTCATAGAGATAGATAGAGATTCGACAAGGTGCCACGTAAAAGATTATTGCTCAAGATAAAGAATCACTGGATTGGGGGTAATATTCTGGCATGGGTGGAGGATTGGTTATCTAACAGGAAGCAGAGAGTTGGGATAAATTGTTCATTCTTGGACTGGCAACCAGTAGCCAGTGGTGTTCCGCAAGGGTCGGTGCTGGGTCCCCAACTCTTTACAATCTGTATTAACGATTTGGAGGAGGGGACCGAGTGTAACATATCAAAGTTTGCAGATGATACAAATATGGGAGGGAAAGTAGAGCGTGAGGAGGACATAACAAACCTACAAGGGGATATAGACAGGCTGGGTGAGTGGGCGGAGATTTGGCAGATGCAATACAATATTGGAAAATGTGAGGTTATGCACTTTGGCAGGAAAAATCAGAGAGCAAGTTATTATCTTAATGGCGAGAAACTGGAAAGTACTGCAGTACAAAGGGATCTGGGGGTCCTAGTGCAAGAAAATCAAAAAGTTAGTATGCAGGTGCAGCAGGTGATCAAGAAGGCCAACGGAATGTTGGCTTTTATTGCTAGGGAGATAGAATATAAAAACAGGGAGGTATTGCTGCAGTTATATAAGGTATTGGTGAGACCGCACCTGGAATACTGCATACAGTTTTGGTGTCCATACTTAAGAAAAGACATACTTGCTCTCGAGGCAATACAAAGAAGGTTCACTCGGTTAATCCCGGGGATGAGGGGGTGGACGTATGAGGAGAGGTTGAGTAGATTGAGACTCTACTCATTGGAGTTCAGAAGAATGAGAGGCGATCTTATTGAAACATATAAGATTGTGAAGGAGCTTGATCGGGTGGATGCGGTAAGGATGTTCCCAAGGATGGGTGAAACTAGAACTAGGGGGCATAATCTTAGAATAAGGGGCTGCTCTTTCAAAACTGAGATGAGGAGAAACTTCTTCACTCAGAGGGTATTAGGTCTGTGGAATTTGCTGCCCCAGGAAGCTGTGGAAGCTACTTCATTAAATAAATTTAAAACAGAAATAGACAGTTTCCTAGAAGTAAAGGGAATTAGGGGTTACGGGGAGCAGGCAGGAAATTGGGCATGAATTTAGATTTGAGGTTAGGATCAGATCAGACATGATCTTATTGAATGGCGGAGCAGGCTCGAGGGGCCGATTGGCCTACTCCTGCTCCTATTTCTTATGTTCTTATGTTCTTATGAGCTAGAGATAGAGAGAGAGATAGAGTGATAGAGGGAGATTGAGACAGAGATATAGAGATAGATAGAGATAGAGAGAGAGATAGACATAGAGAGATGGCAGGAGATAGAGACGGGGATTTAGAGCGAGATAGAGCGGGAGATAATGATAGCGAGATAGACAGAGATAGAGATAGAGAGAGCGAGATGAGAGCGAGATAGATAGTGAGTGATATAAAGAGAGAGAGGTAGAGACATAGAGATAGAGATATCTATAGATATGGAGATGCAGAGAGAGACAGAGATAGAGCAAGGTAGCTTGCGTGACATAGAGAGAGAGAGAGAGATAGAGATCGAGATAGATAGAGAGATAGAGAAGAATATAGATATAGAAGGACAGAGATTCATAGAGATAGATAGAGATAGAGATAGAGCGAGAGATGGAGTGATAGAGGGAGATAGAGACAGAGAGATAGAGAGCGATAGAGCAAGAGGCAGATTGAGATAGAGAGATAGCGAGATAGAGAGATAGCGAGATATAGAGATAGATAGAGAGAGAGATGGAGGGAGATAGAGACAGAGATTTAGAGAGAGATAGAACGGGAGAGAGAGATAGACGGAGATAGAGATAGAGAGAGCGAGATGAGAGCGAGATAGATAGAGAGTGATATAAATACACAGAGAGGTAGAGACATAGATATATATATAGAGAGAGAGATGGAGATATAGAGAGAGGCAGAGATAGAGCAAGGTTGCTAGCGAGACATAGAGAGAGCTAGAGATAGAGATCGAGATCGAGATAGAGATAGAGAGCTCGAGAGAAACAGAGATCGAGTGAGATATAGTGATAGAGAGATGGAGAAAGATAGAGATAGAGAAAAAGAGAGCGATCGAGAGGGATACAGATAGATATAGGTAGAGATAGAGTTCGATCTAGAGATGGAGAGCTAGAGAGAGATTGAGAGAGAAATAAAGTTAGGGAGGAATCGAGTGATAGAGAGATAGAGAAAGATAGAGAAAGAGAAAGAGAGAAAGAGATAGAGTGAGATTGAGTTAGATCTAGAAATAGTGCAAGAGAGAGATCTCGAGAGAGATAGAGATTGAGGGAGAGATAAAGAGAGAGATAACGATAGATGGAGAGAGATAGGAAGAGAGCTGGCTGCAGAGATAGAGATAGAGAGATGCATGGACCAAGATAGAGAAAGAGAGATAGAGATATATATATATAGAGAGAGAGAACGATAACGAGAGAGAGAGATAGAGAGAGAGATAAAGATTGAGGTAGAGATAGACATAGAGCTAACGATAGGGAGAGAAATATATAGAGATAGAGAGATAGAGATGGAGCTTGACGAAGAGAGCATGGAGAGAGCGAGAGATAGCGAGAGAGAGAGTGAGATAGGAAAGCAAATATAGAGAGAGCTGAAGAGAGAGATAGAGAGAGACAGAGTTAGTGAAATAGAGATAGAGAAAGATATAGATGGAGAAAGAGAGAGAGATAGAGAGATATAGATGCACACAGCTAGAGATAGATCTAGAGATAGAGAACTAAAGAGAGATAGAGAGAGAAACAGAGAGGGTTAGAGTGATAGAGAGATAGAGAAAGATAGAGAAAGAGAAAAAGAGGTAGAGAGAGATTGAGATAGATATAGAAATAGTGCTAGAGATAGATCGAGAGAGAGAAAGTGATAGAGAGAGAGAGAGATAAAGAGAGAGATAGGGATAGAGGGAGAGAACTAGTGGGAGAGATAGGGAGAGAGCTGGATGGAGAGATAGAGATAGAGAGAGACCGATGCATGGAGCGAGATAGGGAAAGTGAGATAGAGAGAGAGATAGAGAGAGAGATAGAAAGAGATAGAGAAAGATAGAGAGAGAGAAATTGATAGATAGAGAGATAGAGATAGGGAAAACAGAGTTATAGAAAGTGAGAGATAGAGATAGAGAGAGCTAAAGAGAGATAAAGAGATAGATAGAGAGAGAGAGAAAGAGCTAGTGAAATAGAGATAGAAAGAGCTGGAGAGATAAAGTGAACGACAGATAGAGAGATAGAGGAAGGGAGATAGATAGAGATAGAGATGGCGATAGAGAGAGACAGAGAGAGCAAGTTAGCTAGATATAGAGAGAGGTAGAGATAGATCGTGATAGAGATCATGATAGAGATAGAGAGCTAGAGAGATAAACAGAGATAGAGAGAGCCATAGTGATAGAGAGATAGAGAAACTTAGTGTTCGAGAAAGAGAGAGATAGAAATAGAACTAGAGAGGGATAGAGAGAGAAACAGAGTTAGAGAGGAATCGAGGGATCGAGTGATAGAGAAAGATAGAGATAGAGAAAGAGAGAAAGAGATAGCGAGAGATTGAATTAGAAGAAGAAATAGTGCCAGAGATAGATCTAGAGAAAGATAGAGAGAGAGAGATGGAGAGAGGTATAGGGATAGAGGGAGAGAGCTGGATGGAGAGATAGAGATAGAGAGATAGAGAAAGATAGCGGGAGAGAGATAGAGAAAGATGGAGAGCTAGAGAGAGAGAGGTGGATTGATAGATAGATAGATATAGGGAGAGATAGAGCGAGAGATAAAGATTGAGGTAGAGATAGACATAAAGCTAAATATAGAGAGAGAAATATATAGTGATAGAGAGAGATAGAGATGGAGATAGAGAGATATGGAGATGGACCGAGAGAGTAAAGGAGAGAGCTAGAGATAGCGAGAGAGAGAGAAAAAGAGATACAGAGAGAGAAAGATACAGAGAGAGAGATAGAGAGAGAAAGAGTTAGTTCAATAGAATAAGAGAGAGTGATAGAGAGAAATAGAGAGAGATGGAGATAGAGATAGAACCAGAGATAGAGAACTAGAGAGGGATAGAATGAGAAACAGATAGAGAGGGTTAGAGTGATAGAGAGATAGAGAAAGAGAGAAAGAGATAGAGAGAGATTGAGATAGATCTAGAAATAGTGCTAGAGATCGATCTAGAGAGAGAGAGAGAGTGATTGAGAGAGAGAAAGAGATAAAGAAAGTGATATGGATAGAGGGAGAGAACTAGTGGGAGAGATAGAGAGAGCTGAATGGAGAGATAGAGATAGAGAGAGAAAGATACATGGACTGAGATAGAGAAAGAGAGATAGAGAGAGAGAGATAGGGAGAGAGATAGATAGAAAGAGAAAGGCCTAGTGAAATAGAGATAGAAAGAGATGGAGAGATAAAGTGATCGACACATAGAGACAAACAGGAAGGGAGATAGATATAGAGTTAGAGATAGAGAAAGATAGAGAGGGAAAGAGAGATAGATAGAGATAGAACCAGAGATAGAGAACTAGAGAGGGATAGAGAGATAGATAGAGATAGAACCAGAGATAGAGAACTAGAGAGGGATAGAGTGAGAAACAGATAGAGAGGGTTAGAGTGATAGAGAGATAGAGAAAGATAGAAAAAGAGATAGAGAGAGATTGACATAGATCTAGAAATAGTGCTAGAGATAGATCTAGAGAGAGAGAGAGAGAGATTGAGAGAGAGAAAGAGATAAAGAAAGAGATATGGATAGAGGGAGAGAACTAGTGGGAGAGATAGAGAGAGAGCTGAATGGAGAGATGGAGATAGAGAGAGAAAGATGCATGGAGCGAGATAGAGAAAGAGAGAGAGATAGGGAGAGAGATAAAGATAGATAGATGGAGATAGGGAAAAACAGAGTTATAGAAAATGAGAGACAGATAGAGATAGAGAGAGCTAAGAGAAAGATAGACAGATAGATAGATAGAAAGAGAAAGGCCTAGTGAAATAGAGATAGAAAGAGATAGAGAGATAAAGTGATCGACACATAGAGACAAACAGGAAGGGAGATAGATATAGAGTTAGAGAAAGATAGAGAGGGAAAGAGAGATAGATAGAGAGATAGGGATAGATGGAGAGAGAGAGATAGAAATAAATAGAATTAAAGAAAGGGAGCGATAGATATAGATAGAGATAGAACTATAGAAAGATAGAGAGAGGTGGAGATAGACAGATAGAGTAAAGGAGAGCGATAGAGATAGAGATTGAGAGATAAAGGGAGAGAGAGATACAGCGAAAGATAGAGATAGAGCTAGAAAGATAGATAGCGAGAGAGAGATAGTGAGATAGCGATAGAGCTAGACATCGAGAGAGATCGAGATAGAGAGAGATAGAGAGAGGGACAGAGAGAGAGAGCGTGAGAGAGTGATAGAGATGGAGGAAGAAATAGCGACAGAGAGCTAGAGAGAGAGGTAGAGCTAGACATATAGAGAGATAGATACAGAGAGATAGAGAGAGTGATAGAGATAGAGAGGGAGAAATAGAGGCAGAGATAGAGAGAGAGAGTGATAGAGAAAGATAAAGAGAGAGATCGGGACAGAGATAGAGAGGTAGGTTGAGATAGAGAGATGATGGAGATAGAGAGAGAGAGAGTTAGATAAAGATAGAAAGGTAGAGTGTTAGAGCGAGAGATAGATATAGAGAGACAGAGGGGTGGATTGATAGAGCTAGAGATAGATATGTAGGTGGAAACAGAGTGAGAGATAGAGATAGGATGAGGTTTATAGGGAACGATAGAGTGTGATAGAGATAGAGCAAGAGACAGAGCGAGAGAGATAGAGAGAGAAAGAGAATGAGAGGGATAGGGAGATAGAGAGAGATATTGAGATAGAGAGAGACAGATAAAGTGAGATATAGAGAGAGAAATAGAGAAGAGATAGAGAGAGAAATGGAGTGAGAGATATAGAGAGATAGAGATAGAGAGAGATAGAGATAGGGAAATAAGATGGAGAGAAAGGGAGAGAGCGAGAGAGGAAAATAGGGAGAGATAGAGACAGAGATAGAGAGGTGGGGTAAAGTGAGAGATAGGAGTATAGATAGAGATAAAGATAGGGAGATAGAGATAGAGAGAGATATAGATAGAGAGATGGAGATTTAGGAAAAACAGAGTTATAGAAAGTGAGAGACAGATAGAGATAGAGAGAGCTAAAGAGAGAGATAGACAAATAGATAGATAGATAGATAGAAAGAGCAAGGCCTAGTGAAATAGAGATTGAAAGAGGTGGAGAGATAAAGTGATCGACACATAGAGACAAACAGGAAGGGAGATATATATAGAGTTAGAGATAGAGAAAGATAGAGAGGGAAAGAGAGATAGATAGAGAGAAAGGGATAGATGGAGAGAGAGGGATAGAAATAAAAAGAAATAAAGAAAGGGAGCGATAGGTAGAGATAGAAATATAGAAAGACAGAGAGAGGTGGAGATAGACAGAGAGAGTAAAGGAGAGAGATAGAGATAGAGATTGAGAGATAAAGGGAGAGAGAGATACAGCGAAAGATAGAGCTAGAGCTAGAAAGATAGATAGCGAGAGAGAGAGATAGTGAGATAGCGATAGAGCTAGACATCGAGAGAGATCGAGTTAGAGAGAGATAGAGAGAGGGACAGAGAGAGAGAGCGTGAGAAAGTGATAGAGATGGAGGGAGAAATAGCGACAGAGAGCTAGAGAGAGAGGTAGAGCTAGATATATAGAGAGTTAGAAACAGAGAGATAGAGAGAGTGATAGAGATAGAGAGGGAGAAATAGAGGCAGAGATAGAGAGAGATAAAGAGAGAGATCGGGACAGAGATAGAGAGGTAGGTTGAGATAGAGAGAGAGAGTTAGATAAAGATAGAAAGGTAGAGTGTTAGAGCGAGAGATAGACATAGAGAGAGACAGAGGGGTGGATTGATAGAGAAAGAGATAGATATGTAGGTGGAAACAGAGCGCGAGATAGAGATAGGATGAGGTTTATAGGGAACGATAGAGTGTGATAGAGATAGAGCAAGAGACAGAGCAAGAGATCGAGAGAGAGAGAGAGACAGGGATAGAGAGGGATAGGGAGATAGAGAGAGAGATTGAGATAGAGAGAGATAGATAAAGTGAGAGATAGAGAGAGAAATAGAGAAGAGAGAGAGAGAGAAATGGAGTGAGAGATATAGAGAGATAGAGATAGAGAGAGATAGAGATAGGGAAATAAGATGGAGAGAAAGGGAGAGAGCGAGATAGGAAAATAGGGAGAGATAGAGACAGAGATAGAGAGGTGGGTTAAAGTGAGAGATAGGAGCATAGATAGAGATAAAGATAGGGAGATAGAGATAGAGAGAGATATAGATAGAGAGAGAGAGATAGAGAGACATTGCTAGAGATAAAGATAGTGAGGTAGATAGAGAGAGAGATAGAGACAGAGAAAGAAATGGTTGAAGTGAGAGATAGAGAAAGATAGAGATAAAGATAGACATCGTGATAGTGCTAGAGATAGATCTAGAGATCGATAGAGAGGTAGAGAGAGATTGAGATATAGAGAGAGGGATAGAGGTAGAGAGATAGGGTGAGAGATAGAGAGAAAGAGGAATTAAGAGAGAGATAAAGATAGATAGAGAGATAGAGAAAAAATCAGAGCTAAAAAGAGAGAGATGGATAGAGATAGAGTGAGGCAGAGATAGAGAGAGTGAGTAAATGAGAATGCGAGAGATATATAGAGTGACAGCGATAAGGAGAGAGATAGAGATAGAGAGAGAGAGATAGAGAGAGGAAGAGATAATGAGATAGCGATAGAGAAAGCTAGAGAACGATGTAGATATAGAAATTGTAAACAATTTTACAACACCAAGTTATAGTCCAACGATTTTATTTTAAAATAAAATCGTTGGACTATAACTTGGTGTTGTAAAATTGTTTACAATTGTTAACCCCAGTCCATCACCGGCATCTCCACATCATAGATATAGAAAGAGAGAGGCAGATAGAAATAGATAGATATCGAGAGTGATGGAGATGGAGAGAGGGATAGAGAGAGATAGATAGAGATAGCAATAGCGAGAGAGAGATCGAGAGATAAAGAGAGGGAGAGATAGAGATCGAGAGATAAAGATCGAGAGATAAAGATCGAGAGAGATAGAGAAAGATAGAGATAAAGAAAGAGATAGAATGAGTGAGAGATAGAGAGAGACATGGAAAGAGACATGAAGAGAGAGGTAGAGAGTGAGAGAGCTAGAGATAGAGAGATGTAGAGATAGAGAGAGAGATAGACAGATAAATAGTGATAGAGACAGATATAGAGATGGAGCTGGAGAGAAAGATAGAGATAGAGAGAAAGCTAGAGAGAGAGAAAGATAGATTGAGAGATGGAGAGATAGAAAAAGATAGAGCTAGGGAAGAAATAGATAGATAGATAGATATAGAGCTAGAGATAGAGAGTGAGAGAGAGAGAGAGATATGAAGAGGGAGAGAGAGTGATAGAGAGAGTTAGATTCAGTGATAGAGAAATAGGGAATGATGGAGATTGAGAAAGAGAGCGATCGATTAGAGAGATAGCGAATGGTAGCTAGAGATAGAGAGAGATGGAGAGAGACATTGAGAGAAGTGATAGAGATAGAGAGAGATAGAGAGAGAGATAGATATAGAGATGGAGATAGAGAGAGAGCTAGAAGCAGAGGTAGAGTGAGGTAGATAGAGAGAGACAGCGAGAAATAAAGATAGATATAGATAGATATATAGAGAGTGCTGGAGATAAAGAAAGATAGATAGAGAGAGAAAGAAAGATAGATGGACAGAGTGATAGAGAGGAATAGAGATAGAGAAAGAGAGAGCTAGATAGACATAGTTACAGATCAAGTTAGAGAAATAAAGCACGATAGACAGAGAGAGAGAGAGATTGAGATAGAGATAGAGGTTGAGAGGGATAGATATATAGAGAGAGATAAATAGAGAGTGGGAGAGGGAAAGACAAAGCCAGAGATAGAGATAGAGGGAGAGAGCTAGAGAGAGACAGAGTTAGAGAGAGATGGAGAGGTCGATAGACAGAGGGAGATAGAAATAGTGAGAAAGAGATAGAGAGATAGAGTGATGGAGATTCAGAAGGAGAGAAATAGGTAGAGATAGATAGAGTGAGGGAGAAAATGAGAGAGAATGAGATAGGGAGATAGTGGGAGAGATAGAGAGAGAGATAGTAAGATTGAAATAGAAAGAGAGATAGCAGGAGATAGAGAGAGATAGAAATAGATAGTGATAGATAGTGAGATAGAGAGATAGAGAGGGAGATAGAGAGCTATATAGATAGAGGGAGAGAGTGATAGAGAGATAGTGGCAGACATAGATATAGAGATGGAGATGTAGAGAAAGATAGTGATAGATTGAGGTAGATAGAGCTAGAGAGAGATGGAGATAGAGATAGAGAGAGAGAGAGAGAGAGAGAGAGAGAGAGATAAGTAGAGAGAGAGATACAGATAGAGTGAGAGATGGAGAGAGATAGAGATAGAGAGAGATAGAGATAGAGAGATAAGGATCGCGAGAGCGAGATAGAGAGATCTAGAGAGCGAGGGATAGAGATGGAGAGTGATTGATAGAGCGATGGAGAGATAGAGAAAGATAGAGGGATAGAGATAGATAGAGATAGACCTTGAATTGGTGATAGAGAGATTGATATAAAGAGATAAAATACGGAGCGAGATCGAGAGAGAGCTAGAGAGATAGAGAAAGATATAGATTTAGAAAAATAGATAGAGATAGATACTGATGAGGAGCTAGAGATAGATCTATAGATAAAAAGAGAGATCAAGAGAGGGATAGAGAGAGAGGTAGAGCCAGAAAGAGTGGTAGCAATAGAGAGAGAGAGCTAGAGATAGAGATAGAGAGATCGAGAGAGATAGAGATAGAGAAATAGAGATAGATGGAGATGGAGCTACAGGTAGAGAGAGAGAGATCGAGAGAGATAGAGATAGAGAAATAAAGTTAGAGAACTAGATATAGAGAGAGATAGAGATAGAGAGAGGTGGAGAAAGAGACAGAGATATAGGGAAAGATAGAAATAAAGATATAGCTAGATAGAGATGGGTTGAGATAGAGCTGGAGATAGATATTGAGATAAAGAGATAGAGAGGGTGATAGACAGTCAGTTAGAGAGAGAGATAGATGGAGAGAGAAAGAGAAAGTGAGATAGAGAAAGATATAGATATGTAAAGAGAGATACAGATTGGGGTAGTTATAGATAGAGAGAGGTATAGAGTGAGAGAAATAGAGAGATAGAGAGAGAGAGAGACATAGGGCAAGAGATGGAGCGATAAAGATAGAGAGTTAGAGACATAGAGAGGGATATAGGGAGATAAAGAGAGAGATAGAGAGATAGATAAAGTGACAGACAGAGAGAGAGATTGACAGTGAGACAGAGATAGAGAGATAAAGAGGAAGATAGGGATAGAGATAGAGAGAGCTAGAGATCGAGTTAGAGAGAGACATTGAGAGAGAGAGAGGGATAGAGAGAGATCGAGAGATGTAGAAAGAGGGTGAGAGATAGAGAGATAATGATAGAGATGGAGATAGAGATGTAGATAGAGAGATAGATAGAGATAAAGATCGAGATAGAGCTGGAGAGAGAGAGATCGATATAAAGAGAGATAGAGAGAGACAAGGAAAGCAACAGAGATAGAGATAGAGAGACAGATAGAGAGCTGGAGCTAGAGAGAGATAGCTAGAGAGATAGGGAGAGTGATACAGATATAGACAGATAGAGTGATAAGGAGAGAGCTAAAGAGAGAGAGGGTAAGCATGAGAATGATGGAGAGAGCGATAGAGAGAGATAGAGAGAGAGATAGAGAGATAATGTAATAGAGTAAAATAGAGAGAGAATGATATATAGAGATAGAGCTGGAGAGAGATCGAGAGTGAGATAGTGCAAGAGAGAGAGAGAGAAGGAGAAGGAGAGAGAGAGTTAGAGAGACAGAGATAGATAAAGTGAGAGAGAGATAGAGAGGTAGAGAAAGATATGGATAGACAAAGACATAGATAGAGATGGAGAGTGAGATAGAGAGTGTTAGAGATAGAAATAGAAAGCTATAGAAAGAGAGAGCTAGATAGAGATAGAGAGATGGAGAGAGATAGAGATAGTGAGAGAGATAAAGAACGATATAGTTAGAGAGAGAGATAGAGAGTGTAAGAAGTAGAGAGACAGTGATAGAGATATATTTGGAGATGGAGAAAGAGGGAGAGATAAGGATAGAGATAGGGTGAGGTGGATAGATAGAGGTAAAGATAGATAGAGATAGAGATCGAGATAGAGCTAGAGAGAGCTGGAGAGCGATAGTGTGAATAAAAAGATATAGAAAGATAGAGATAGAGAAGGAATGAGATAGATAGAGATAGAGTTAGAAATTGGTCCAGAGATAGAGAGAGAGAGAGATACAGAGAGAGATATAGAAATAGAGTGAGAGCGATAGAGTGATGAAGCTGGAGATAGAAAAAGAGGGATAGAGTTAGAGAGATAGATAGAGAGATAGAGTGATAGAGATAGGGAGAGAGCGATATATATAGAGAGAGATAGTGAGAGATGAAGAGAAAAATATGGATAGAGATAAAGTGAGATAGAGAGCGATGGAATCAGACATAGAGAGAGAGATACATAGAGATAGAGAGAGAGAGCGGGAGAGATACAGAGAGTGAGAGATAGAGAGAGAGAGAAATAGAGAGACAGAGATAGATCTGGAGATCGAGATTGAGATAGAGATAGAAAGAGGGGGCGAGAGAGTGAGGGATAGATAGAGTGACAGATGGATAAAGAAAGCGAGGGAATTAGACAAAGAGTGAGATAGGTGGTGATGGGGCTAGAGATAGAGATGGAAAGATAAATAGATGGAGAGAAATATCGAGATAGAGAGAGAACGCTAGCAATAGGGAGAGAGAGGTCAAGATAGAGATAGAGCAAGAGAGCTAGAGAGAGATGAAGATAGAGAAATAGAGACAGCGAGACAGAGATAGAGATAGAGATAGAGTTAGAAATAGAGATAGGGACAGGCATAGAGAGGTAGGGATAGAGAAAGAGTAAAGGAGGGAGATAGAAGAAGAGAGATAAAGAGAGAGATAGAGCAAAAGATACCGAGATAGAGATAGAGAGAGATAGAGAGAGAGAGAGACATATACATAGGGAGAACGTCAGATAGAGAGATAGAGAAAGACATAGATACAGATAGAGGGATAAATAGAGACAGATGGAGATAGAGCTAGAGAGAGATATAAAGAGTGGGATACGGAGAGAGCTAGAGAGAGAAATAAAGAGTGGGATAGAGAGAGATAGAGATAGAGAGAGTGATAGAGAGAGAGAGTTAGAGAGAGAGCTGGAGAGAGGTGGAGAGATAATGATAGGGAGATAGAGATTGAGAGAAACTGGGAGAGATAGAGATATTGCGAGATAGAGAGATAGATATAGTGATATAGAGAGTGTGATAGAGAGACAGAGATAGAGAGGGATAGAGAGAGAGAGGGAGAAAGACATAAAGAGAGACATATGGCTTGTAATATAGAGAGATAGAGAGAGATATAGAGATAGAGAGATAGTGAGAGATAGATATAGAGAGAGAGATAGAAAATGATACACAGAGAGTTAGAGATAGATATAGAGATGGAGATAAAGAGCTAGAGATAGAGCTAGAGTGAGGTAGATAGAGAGAGAGATAGATAGAGAGCTAGATATAGAAAGAGAGATAGAACACGATAAAGAGAGATAGAGAGATAGAGTTCGAGATGGATATAGATATGGAGCTAGAGAGTGAGCTAGAGGTAGAGTGAGGTAGATAGAGAGAGATAGCGAGAAATAAAGATAGATATAGATAGATATATAGAGTGCTAGATATAGAGAAAGATAGATAGCGAAAGACAGAAAAATAGATGGATAGATTGATAGAAAGATAGAGAAGAACAGAGATAGAGAAAGAGAGAATCAGATAGAGATAGAGTTACAGATCAAGCTAGAGATATAGAGCACGATAGAGAGAGAGAGAGAAAGATTGAGATAGGCATAGAGGTTGAGAGGGATAGATATATAGAGAGAGATAAATAGAGAGCGAGTGAGAGAGGGAAAGAAAAAAGTCAGAGATAAAGATAGAGGAAGAGAGTTAGAGAGAGAGACAGAGTTAGAGAGAGAGGTGGAGAGATCGATAGATAGAGGGGGATAGAGATAGAGAGATAGAGATAGAGATAGAGCGATAGAGATTTAGAAAGAGAGAAATAGATAGGGATAGATAGAGTGAGGGAGAAAAAGAGAGAGACTGAGATTGAGAGATAGAGGGAGAGTTAGAGAGAGAGAGCTAAAGAGAGATTTAGATGGAGAGACAGATAGTAAGATTGAAATAGAGAGAGAGAGATAGCGGGAGATAGAGAGACATAGAAATAGAGAGTGGTAGATAGGGAGATAGTGAGATCGAGAGATGGAGAAAGATATAGATATGGAAAGCAAGAGATAGATAGAGATAGAGCTATTGATAGACGTAGTGATAGACTGATAGAGAGAGAGATAGACAGATGGATAGAGGCAGAGATAGCGATAGAGAGAGAGATAGAGATCGAGAGATAAAGATAGAGAGAGATAGCGATCGAGAGATAAAGATTGAGAGAGATAGAGAGAGAGACATAGAGAGAGATAGAGTGAGATGAATTGAGTGAGAGATAGAGAGAAAGATGGAGATAGAAACAGAGATAGAGTTAAAGAGAGAGATAGGGATAGGGATAGAGATAGAGAGATATAGACTGAGACATGGAGAGAGAGATACAGAGAGAGATAGAGAGATATATAGATCGAGGGAGAGAGTGATGGAGAGATAGTGACAGACGTAGATATAGAGATGGGGATAGAGAGAAAGATAGTGATACATTGAGGTAGATAGAGAGAGCTAAAGAGAGATGGAGAAAGATAGAGATAGACATAGACGTAGAGATAGAGATAGAGTTCAAGATAGAAATAGAGAGAGAGATATAGAGATAGAGAGATATAAATAGAGAGAGAGAGATAGAGATAGAGAACTAAGGATCGTGAGAGAGACAAAGAAAGATAGAGCGCTGGAGAGAGATATAGATAAAGAGATCGATAGATTGAGTGAGAGATAGAGAGAGAGATAGATTGATATAGATAGAGAGATAAAGATCACCAGAGAGACAGAGACAGAGAGAGAGAGAGAGAGAGAGAGGGATGGAGAGAGATATAGATAGAGAGAGATAGAGATAGAGAGAAAAATATTACGAGAGAGATAGAGAGATGCAGAGAGATTGAGATAGAGAGAGATATATAGAGTGAGAGAGATAGAGCATGAGACAGGGATAGAGAGAGAGATAAATGGAGATATAGACAGAGATTGAGATAGAGAGATAGAGAGGGAGATAGAGAGATAGAAATACAGAACGATGTAGATATAGAGTGAGAGAGAGGTAGATAGAAATGGATAGATATAAAGAGAGAGATAGAGAGAGGTAGGGAGAAAGAGAGAGAGAGAGAGATAGATTGAGTGAGAGATAGCGAGACAGAGCTAGAGAGAGATAAAAAGAGAGATTGGGATGGAGATAGTGAGAGATAGAGAGACACATGGAGAAAGACATGGAGATAGAGAGAGATAGAGCTAGAGCTAGAGCTAGAGAGATATAGAGATAGAGAGAGATATAGATAGATAAATAGTGATAGAGATAGATGTAAAGATGGAGCTGGAGCGAGAGATAGAGATACAGATAGAGAGAGATGGATAGAGCTAGAAATAGAGATAGAGATAGAGATCGAGAGGAAAGCTAGAGAGAAAGAATGATGGATTGAGAGATCGAGAAAGATAGAGATAGGAAAAGAGATAGATAGATATAGAGCTAGAGATAGAGAGTGAGATAGGGAGAGTTATGAAAAAGGAGCGACAGTGATAGAGAGATTTAGATTGAGTGATAGAGAGATATGGAATGATGGAGATTGAGAAAGAGAGAGCTCGATAGACAGTTAGAGAATGGTAGCTAGAGATAGAGATAGAGAGAGTTAGAGAGAGACATAGAGAGAAGTGATAGAGAGTGAGAGAGTGAGAGAAAGAGATAAAGAGAGACATGTGGCTGGTGATATGGAGAGATAGAGATAGAGAGATAGTGAAAGGTAGATATATTGAGAGAGATAGAAATGATATAGAGAGAGTTAGAGAAAGATATAATGATGGAGATAGAGAGACAGCTAGAGGTAGAGGTAGAGTAAGGTGGAGAGATAGCGAGAAATAAAGATAGATATAGATAGCTATATAGAGAGTGCTAGAGATAGAGAAAGATAGATAGAGAGAGGCAATAAGATTGATGGATAGAGTGATAGAGAGATAGAGAAGGATAGAGATAGAGAAAGAGAGAGCTAGATAGAGATAGAGTTACAGATCAAGCTAGAAATATAGAGCACGATAGGGAGAGAGAGATTGAGATAGAGAGAGGTTGAGAGGGATAGATATATAGAGAGAGATAAATAGAGAGAGAGTGGGAGAGGGAAAGATAAAGCCAGAGATAGAGGGAGAGAGCTAGAGAGAGAGACAGAGTTAGAGAGAGAAGGATAGATCAATAGAGAGAGTGAGATTAAAATAGAGATAGAGAGATAGAGATAGACTGATGGAGATTTAGAAAGAGAGAAATAGATCGAGATAGATAGAGTGAGGGAGAAAAAGAGAGAGAGTGACGTAGAGAGCGCTAGTGGGAGAGATAGAGAGAGAGAGCTAGAGAGAGATAGAGAGAGAGTTAGATAGAGAGAGAGAGATAGCAAGATTGAAACAGAGAGAGATAGCGGGGGATAGAGAGAGATAGAAATAGAGAGTGGTAGATAGTGCAATAGAGAGATAGAGAGATAGAGAAAGATATAGATATGGAAAGCAAGAGGTAGATAGAGACAGAGCTATTGATAGAGGTAATGATAGAGTGATAGAGACAGAGATAGAGAGATGGATGGAGATAGAGATAGAGAGAGAAAGAGCGACAGAGAGAGATAGAGATCAAGAGATAAAGATAGAGAGAGATAGCGAACGAGAGATGAAGATGGAGAGAGAGAGGGCGATAGAGAGAGATAGAGTGAGATGAATTGAGTGAGAGATAGAGAGCAAGATGGAGATAGAAACAGAGATGGAGATAAAGAGAGAGATAGGGATAGGGATAGAGATAGAGAGAGATGGAGTGAGACATGGAGAGAGAGATACAGAGAGATTATATATAGAGATGGTGAGCTAGAGAGAGATAGAGATAGAGAGAGATAGAGATAGAGAGAGATAGAGAGATATATAGATTGAGAGAGAGAGTGACAGAGAGATAGTGACAGACGTAGATATAAAGATGGAGATAGGGAGAAAGATAGGGATAGATTGAGGTAGATAGAGAGAGAGAGGGAGAAAGATAGAGATAGACAAAGAAATGGAGATAGAGATAGAGATAGAGATAGAGTTCGAGACAGAGATAGAGAGAGAGATAGAGATAGAAGTAGATAGATATAAGTAGAGAGAGAGATAGAGATAGAGCGCTAAGGATCGTGAGAGAAACAGAGAGAGAAAGTGAGATGGAGAGAGATAGAGATAGGGAGGGAGATAGTTAGAGTGAGAGATAGAGAGAGAGATAAAGAGATGAAGATCGCGAGAGAGACAGAGTGAGATAGAGAGATAGAGAGAGATAGAGATAGGGGGAGATATAGATAGAGAGGTAGAGAGATAGATATAGAGATGTTGATAGAGAGAAAGATAGAGATAGCGTGAGGTAGATAGAGAGAGATTGAGCTAGAGATAGAGAGTTAGAGAGAGATAGAGAGATCGAGCGAGATGGAGACATAAATGCAGAGTGATTGATAGAGTGATGGAGAGATAGAGAAATAGATAGAGATAGATAGAGATAAACCTTTAAATAGCGATAGAGAGATAGGTATAGAAAGATAAAGGTACAGAGAGAGATGGAGGGAGAGAGAGATAGAGAAAAATATAGATGTAGAGAAATAGAGATAGAGATCGATAAAGAGCTATAGATAGATCTAGAGATAAAGATAGAGATAGAGAGATAGAGAGAGTGTTAGAGATAGATAGAGATAGAGAGAGTGATAGCAATAGAAAGAGAGAGAGAGCAAAAGATAGAGATACAAAAGAAAGATGGATAGAGAGAGATGGAGAGTGATAGAGAGATAGAGAAAAATAGAGATAGAGAAATAGAGAGATAGATAGAGACAGATGGAGTTAGAGCTAGAGCTGGGGACAGATATAGAGAGTGGGATAGAGAGATAGAGAGATTAATGATAGTGAGATAGAGATTGAGAGAAACTGGGAGAGATAAAGATTTTGAGAGATAGAGATCGAGAGACAGAGATAGAGACAGCGATAGAGATGGAGTTAGATATAGATAGGGAAAGAGAAAGAGAGATAAGGATAGAGAGTAAAAGAGGGAGATAGAGGAAGAGAGGTAAAGAGAGAGATAGAGCGAAAGATGGCGAGATAGAGATAGAGAGAGATAGAGAGAGATACATAGACATAGGAAGAAAGTCAGATAGAGAGATACAGAAAAACATAGATACAGATAGAGAGATAAATAGGGACAGATGGAGATAGAGCTAGAGAGATATAAAGAGTGGGATAGAGAGAGAGAGAGTTAGAGAGAGAGCTGGGGAGAGATAGAGAAATAATGATAGGGAGATAGAGATTGAGAGAAGCTCGGAGAGATAGAGATATTGAGAGATAGAGATAGTGATATAGAGAGTGTGATTGAGAGAGAGAGAGAGAAAGAGATAAAGAGGGACATATGGCTAGTGATATAGAGAGATAGAGGTAGAGAGAGAGATAGAGATAGAGAGATAGTGACAGATAGATATATATAGAGATATAAAATGGTACAGAGAGAGTTAGAGATAGATATAGAGATGGAGATAGAGAGAGAGAGAGAGAGAGAGATAGAGTGAGGTAGATAGAGAGAGAGATAGAGATAGAGAGCTAGTGAGAGATATATATCGAGAGAGAGATGGAAAACGAAAGAGAAAGAGATAGAGAGATAGAGTTAGAGATGGATATGGATATGGAAATAGAGGGAGAGCTAGAGGTAGAGGTAGAGTGAAGTAGATATAGAGAGATAGCGAGAAATAAAGATAGATATAGATAGATATATAGAGAGTGCTAGAGATAGAGAAAGATAGAGAGAGACAGAAAAATAGATCGATAGAGGGATAGAGAGATAGAGAAGGATAGAGATAGAGAAAGAAAGAGCTAGATAGAGATAGAGTTACAGATCAAGGTAGAGATATAGAGCACGATAGAGAGATAAATAGAGAGAGATAGTGGGGGAGGGAAAGATAAAGTCAGATAGAGATAGAGAGAGAGCTAGAGGGAGAGAGAGAGACAGAGTTAGAGAGAGAGATGGAGAGATCGATAGATAGAGGGAGATAGAGATAGAGATATAGTGATAGAGATTTAGAAAAAGAGAAATAGATAGAGATAGATAGAATGAGGGAGAAAAAGAGAGAGAATGAGATAGAGAGAGATAGTGGGAGAGATACAGAGAGCTAGAGAGAGAGTTGGATAGAGAGAGCGAGATAGTAAAATTGAAATAGAGAGAGATAGCGGGAGATAGAGAGACATAGAAATAGAGAGCGGTAGATAGAGAGATAGTGAGATAGAGATAGAGAAAGATATAGATTGGAAAGCAAGAGATAGATAGAGATAGAGGTATTGAGAGAGGTAGTGATAGAGAGAGATAGAGAGAGAGATAGCGAAAGAGCGAGAGATCGAGATCGAGAGTTAAAGATAGAGAGAGACAGCGATCGAGAGAGAAAGATGGAGAGAGATAGAGAGATAGGGAGATAGAGAGAGAGATAGAGTGAGATGAATTGACTGAGAGACAGAGAGAAAGGTAGAGATAGAAACAAAGATAGAGATAAAGAAAGAGATAGGGATAGGGATACAGATAGAGTGAGACATGGAGAGAGAGATACAGAAAGAGAGATATAGAGATGGTGAGATATAGAGAGAGATAGAGATAGAGAGAGGTAGAAAGGGAGATAGAGAGAGAGATAGATAGAGGGAGAGAGTGATAGGGAGATAGTGGCATACGTAGATATGGAGATAGAGAGAAAGATAGTGATAGATTGAGGTAGATACAGAGAGCTAGAGAGAGATGGAGAAAGATAGAGATGGAGAGAGAGCTAGAAATAGAGAGAGATAGAGATAGAGAGGTAAAGGTTGCGAGAGAGACAGAGAAAGATAGAGAGATGGAGAGAGATAGAGATAGAGAGAGATATATAGAGTGAGAGATAGAGAGTGAAATCAATTGAGAGATAGACAGAGATAGAGATAGAGAGAGACGTAGATAGAGAGAGGTAGAGAGATAACGATAGAGATAGATATAGAGATGGCGATGGAGAGAAAGATAGAGATAGCGTGGGGTAGATAGAGATAGATTGAGCTAGAGATAGAGAGTTAGAGAGTGATAGATATATAGAGAGAGATAGAGACAGATGGAGATTGATTGATAGAGTGATGGAGAGATAGAGAAAGATAGAGGGATAGGGATAAATAGAGATCGACATTGAAATAGCGATAGCGAGATAGATATAGAGAGATAAAGGTGCAGAGAGAGATGGAGAGAGAGACAGACAGATAGAGAAAGATATAGATGTAGAAAAATAGATAGAGATAGAGATCGATAAAAAGCTATAGATAGATCTCGAGATAAAGGGAGAGATAGACAGAGAGGTAGAGATAGAAAGAGTGATAATAATAGAGAGAGAGAGAGCTAGAGATAGAGATAGAAAGAAAGATAGAGAGAGAGAGATGGAGAGTGATAGATTGATATAGGGAAAGATAGAGATAGAGAAATAGAGAGATAGATAGAGATAGAGCTACAGAAAGAGATATAGAGATATATATATAGAGAGAGACAGAGACAGATGGAGATACAGCTAGCGATAGAGAGAGATATAGAGAATGGGATGGAGCGAGAGACAGATCTAGAGATAAATAGAGGTAGAGAGATAGAAAGTGATAGAGTAATAGAGATAAAGAGACAGAGATGGGGCAGATAGAGAGAGAGCTCGAGAGAGAGAGATAGAGAGGAACAGGGTGAGATAGGGTTGGAGAGAGCTAGATATAAAGAGAGATAGAGCGAAATAAAGAGATATTGAGATAGAGAGAGATAGAGATGTATCTGGAGAGAGATCGAGAGGCAATGATAGAGTCATAGAGATTGAGAGAAACTGGGAGAGATAGAGATATTGAGAGATAGAGACCGAGAGATAGAGAGAATGATATAGAGAGAGTGATAGAAAGATGGAGATAGAGCTAGAGATAGAGAGATATAGAGATAGAGATAGCAAGAGAGTGATAGAGCTAGAGAGAGAGATAAAGAGAGTGATAGTGGGAGAGAGCTATAGAGAGAGACAGAGAAATAGCGAGAGAGAGAGATGGGGTGAGAAATAGATAGAGAGATAGAGATAGGGAGACATAGAGTGAGGTAGAGATAGAGAGAGAGATAGAGAGATAGGAAGATGGAGAACGATATAGATATAGAAAAAGAGGGAGAGATAGAACTAGATAGAGATAAAGACAGAGGGGGATAGACATATAGATAGAGAGAGAGAGGATAGATAGAGTGATAGAGACAGAGAGAGCTAGAGAGAGTTAGAGATAGAGAGAGGTAGAAAGATAAAAATATAGAGAATGATATAGATATAGAAAAAGAGGGAGAGATAGAACTAGATAGATAGAGAGAGGGAGATAGAGAGAGAGATTCAGGTAGAAAGTGATAGGTAGAGATAGAGATGGAGAGATAGAGTGGGATATAGATAAAAAGAGAGATACATAGATAGGGAGATAGAGAGAGATAGAGATAGAGTGGGAGATAGAGAGAGACAGAGATAGAGAGAAAGAGATAAAGAGAGAGATAGGGATAGAGATAGTGAGAGCTAGAGATAGAGATAGCGAGAGACAGAGAGCGATAGATAGAGATATAGATATAGAGATAGTGATAGTGATAGATATAGAGTTGGAGCTGGAGAGAGATAGTTATACAAGTAGAGTGTGGTAGATAGAGAGAGGTAGAGATAGATAGAGGTAGAGTGAGCGACCTAAAGAGAGAGATGGATAGATTGAGAGAGAGAGAGAGCGAGAGAAAAAGATAGAGTGATAGAAAGATCTAGAAAGATAGAGATAGGGAAAGAGAAATAGGTAGACATAGAGCTAGAGAGGGAGCTAGAGATAGAGAGAGAGTGAGATGGAGAGAGACTGTGATATTGTTAGAGTGAGTGATAGAGAGATTGAGAATAACAGAGATTGAGAAAGAGATAGATAGATAGATAGAATGATAAAGAAAGAGAAAGATAGATAGAGACACAGCTAGAGACAGCGGAGGATGTAGAGAGAGAGAGATAGAGAGAAGTGATGGAGATAGAGATAGAGAGAGAAAGAGATAAAGAGAGACATATGGCTAGAGAGATAGAGATAGAGAGATAGTGAACAACAGATATAGAGATGGAGATAGAGAGAGAGCTAGAGATAGAGAGGGAGATAAATAGAGAGATGGGGATAGAGATAGGGAGAGATAGTCATAGAGCGATGCAGAGAGATAGAAATAGTGAGAGAGATAAAGAAAGATACAGATAGATAGAGCGAGAAATGGAGAGATCATGATAGAACTATATATAGATATGGAGAAAGGGGGAGAGATAATGATAGAGAGAGGGTGAGGTAGATAGAGAAAGGTAAAGATGGATATCGAGATAGAGATCGAGATAGAGCTAGAGAGAGAGCTAGAGAGAGAGTGATAGAAAGATGTAGAAAGGTAGAGATAGAGAAAGAGAGAGATAGGGAGAGATAAAGAGAGAGATAGAAGGAGAGAGATAGAGAGAGATGCAGAGCGATAGAGAAAGAGATAGTGATTGAGTGATAGAGAGAGAGACAGAGATAGAGAGCGATTGAGATAGAGGGAAAGAGAGAGAGGGATAGACAGAAAGGGAATTAGGGAGAGTTAGATGGAGAGAGACAGAGAGTTAGAGAGATGGTGAGAGAGAGGCAGAGTTATAAACAGAGTGAGATAGAGATAGAGAGGGGGAGCTTGACAGAGATAGAGAGATAAATAGAGATAGATAGAGAGAGATGGAAATAGAGCGAGATTAAGAGAGAGAGATAGACAGTGTGATCGGTAGAGGAATAAAGAGGAAGATATATAGAGAGATAGAGAGATAGATGTAGATATAGAAAGAGAGAGAGAGATAAAGATAGAGCTAGAGATAGAACCATAGAGAGAGAGAGATCGAAAGTGAGATAGAGAAAATCTAGACAGAGTGATAGAGAGGGAGAGATAGAGGAGGAGAGATCTATGAAGAGTAATAGAGAGATAGTGATATCGAGAGAGATGGATATATATATATAGACAGAGAGAGAGGGGGTGATCGACAGTGAAAGTTCAAGATAAATATACAAAGATACAGATAGATATAGAGCTAGATTATAGAGAGAGAGATAGACAGAGAGCTAGAAAGAGATAGAAAGATATAAATAGCGATAGCAAGTGAAAGATATAGAGAGGGATAGAGAAAGGGAGAGATAGAGATAGTGAGAGAAAGAGAGAGATAGTGAGAGATAGAGTGGTAGAGAGAGATAGAGAAGGAGATAAAGAGCGAAAGAGGAAGCTATGCAGAGAGTTAGTGAGCTGGAGAAAAAATATAGATCTAGAAAGCGAGAGATAGATAGAGAAAAATAAAAGTAGAACTAGAGATAGAGAGAGATAGAGACACATAGTGATAGAGAGAGAGATGGAGATAGAGAGAGAGCTCGAGAGAGGACTAGAGAGAGATAGAGAGAGAGAGACATAGCGATAGAGGTGGAGATAGATAGAGAGATAGAGATAGAGAGAGAGATAGAGGGAAAGGGAGACAGAGAGCGAGAGGGAGGGAGATAGAGGTATAAAGAGATGGAGCTAGAGATAGAGGGAGGGATAGAGCGAGGGATAGAAATATAGGGAAAGATAGAGCGAGAAAGACAGATAGAGAGAGAGAGATAGAGAGAGAGAGAGGTAACGATCTAGATTGGGTGATAGAGAAAGAGAGAGCGATATATAGAGCGATAGAGAGAAGGATAGAGAAAGTGATAGAGAGGGATAGAGAGGGATTGAGATAGTGAGAGAGATAAGGAAAGATAGATTGAGAGAGATCGAGAAAATCCTAGGTACAGAAAGAGAGAGATAGATAGGGATTGAGAGGTAGATAAAGAGGTAGAAAGAACGATAGAGATAGAGAGAGAGAGAGGGACAGAGAGAGAGAGAGAGAGAGAGAAATAGAGAGAGAGACTGCGAGAGAGACAGAGACAGAGAGAGAAAGAAAGATCTACACAGAATGATAGAGATAGAGATTGAGCGAGAGATAGAGAGAGCGAAAGAGAGAGGTATATATGGAGAGAGATACAAAGAGATCGAGATAGTGCGAGAGATAGAGAGAGAGAGATAGAAATAGAGAGGGAGATGGAGAGAGATGGAGCTAGAGATTGATAGATAGGGATAGAGTGAGCGATAGAGAGCAGGATAGAGAGAGGGAAATAGAAACATGGAGGGAGAGATAGAAAGAGACAGAGAGAGATAGAGATATAGTTAGGGATAGAGAGAGATGGGGGGAGATAGAGGGAGAGAAAGATACAGACAGAGATAGAGAATGTATAGAAAGAGAGAGATATATATAGACGGAGAGGTAGAGAAATAGGTAAAGAGAGATAGAGAGAGGGATAGAGAGGTATAGAGAGTGACTGAGATAGTGAGAGAGTTAAAGATAGATCAATAGATAGAGAAATAGAGAACATATAGTTCTAGAAAGAGAGAGATAGATAGGGATTGAGAGAGGGATAGAGAGCGGGATAGAGGGAGAGATAGAAATATGGAGTGAGAGATAGAAAGAGATAGAGATAGCGACAGAGATAGAGAGAGAAAGCGAAAGCGATAGAGATAGAGGTAGAGGTAGAGACAGAGGGCGATAGAGATATTGATAGCGAGAGATAGAGGTAGAGAGAGGTAGAGGGAGATAGCGAGAGAGAGAGAAAGAGAAAGAAATAGAGAAAGAGGTAGAGATAGAGAGAGAGAGCTAGAAATATTGCTAGCGAGTGATAGCGATAGAGATAGATAGAGAGAGAGAGAGAAAGAGGAAGATAGAGATTGAGAGACAAAGAGGGAGATAAAGGGAGATAGAGAGAGATGCAAAGAGATAGAGAGAGAATGATAGAGAGAGAGACTGGTAGATAGGGAGAGATAGTGACAGAGCGAGACAGATAGAGAGAGAGTTATAGAAAGATGGATAGAGAGATAGAGAAAAACAGAGATAGGGCTCATGACAGAGTGCGAGATAGAGGGAGGGATGGAGAGAAACATAGGGAGAGAGACGGAGATAGAGATAGGGAGAGAGAGACATGGAGATAGAGAGAAAGATAGAGATCTAGAGAGGTAACGAGCTGAGAGAGATAGAGAGAGATATATAGAGAGATAAATACAAGTATAGATATAGAAAGAGAGGGAGAGAGAGCGACATATATAGAGGAAGAGCTAGAGATAGAGAGAGAGATAGAGAGGGATAAAGAGAGATAGAGAGAGAGATAGAGATAGAGAGAGAAATAGCGATAGAGAGAGGAATAGAGAGATAAACAGAGATGGAGATAGAGGGAAATGGAAAGAGAGATAGAGAGATAGAGAAAAATATAGATTTAGAAAGAGATAGGGAGAGAGATAGAGACAGAGATAGAGAGAGAGATGGAGGGAGAGATAGATAGAGAGATAAAGATAGAGAGAGATAGAGCTAGAGATAGATCTAGAGATAAAGAGAGATAAAGATAGATAGAGGGAGAAATAGAGAGAGATAGAGAAAAATATAGATCGTGAAAGAGAGAGATAGAATGAGATAGATAGAGATAGAGATAGATCTGAAGATAAAGAGAGATGGAAAGAGATAGAGATAAATAGATATGGAGATAGAGGGCGACATACCGATAGAGAAATAGAGTAAGGGAGATATAGAGAGAAACGGAGCTAGAGAGCGAGAGATAGATAGATTGATAGTGAGAGATAGAGAGGGAGATAGAGATAGAGGGCGATAATGCAAGATACAGATTGAAAGATAGATAGAGAGAAACAGAGAACGATATAGATAGAGAGAGAGAGAAATAGAAATAGATCTAGAGAGAGATCGAGAGAGATATATAGATAGGAAGGATAGAGAGATAAGGAGAGATAGAGACAGATAGATAGAGATAGATGTAGAGAGAGAGATAGAGAGGGATAGAGAGATAAAAAGAGATATAGATAGAGAGCGATGGATAGAGTGAGATATAGAGAGAGATGGAGAGAGACATAGAAATAGATAGAGAGAGAGATAGAGAAATAATCGATAGAGAAAGTGAGAAGTAGATTGAGATCGATAGAGAAAGAGCTAGAGATGGATCTAGAGACAGAGGTTGAGAGAGGGATAGAGAGAGAGACATAGAGAAAAATATAGATATAGGAAAAGATAGATAGAGATAGATAGAGGTAGAGCTAGAGATAGAGATAGAGCTAGAGTTAGCGATAGAGAGAGATAGAGATAGAGAGATATAAAGAGATAGAGGTAGAGAGAGGTAGAGAGCGATAGAAAGAGAGATAGTGAGAGATAGAGTTAGAGTTAGAGATGGATAGAGAGAGATCTAGAGAGTTTGATATAGAGAGAAATAAAAAAGATATATATAGAGAGAGAGAGAGAAATAGATAATGAGATAGAGATAAAGTGCTAGTGTTAGAGATAGAGAGAAAGATAGGGAGGTAGAGTGAGCGATATAACGATAGAGACAGAGCTAGAGGTAGAGAAAGATAGAGAGAGTGAGAGATAGAGAGTTATAGATAATGAGAGGTATAGAGAGAGAGATAGAGAAGGAGATATATATATAGAAATCGATAGAAATAGAGAGAGAGATTCGGAGAGATAGAGAGATAGAGATAGAGAGAGAAAGTGGGCGAGATAGAAAGGGAGATAGAGTGATAGAGAGGGATACAGAGGGAGATAGAGAGGAATATAGAAGGATTGAGATAGTGAGAGAGAAAGATAAAAATAGATAGATAGAGATCGACCAAAATATAGATATAGAAAGAGAGAGATAGATAGAGATAGAGATATAGAGAAAGAGGTAGAGAAAAAGTTAGATATTGATAGAGGGAGAGATACAGATAGACAGAGGTAGAGATTGAGAGAGATAAAGAGAGAGAGCTAGGGAGAGATAGACAGATCGAGAGAGAGAGAACTAGGGAGAGATAGAGAGAGAGAGATAGGGAGAGATAAAGAGATTGAGAGAAAATCTAGACAGAGTGAAGAGAGAGAGAAAGAGAGATCTATGGAGAGTAATAGAGAGGTACAGAGAGAGCTAGAGATATGGAGAGAGATGGAAATATATATAGAGAGAGAGGGAGATAAACAGAGAAAGTTAAAGATAGATATAGATAGATACAGAGCTAGATATATATAGAGAGAGAGATCGAGAGAGATAGAGCGAGATATAAATAGAGATAGCAAGTGATAGAGATAGAGAGAGGTAGAGAGAGCCAGTGAGAGAGACATAGATTGAGGAGATAGAGAGAGACACATAGCGATAGAGTTAGAGATAGAGAGCGATAGAGAGTTTTAGATAGAGAAAGAGATAAAGATCGAGAAAAAGAGAGAAAAATATAGGTATAGAAAGAGTGATAGAGAGAGCTAGAGATATGGAGAGAGTTGGCGAAAGATAGAAATAGAGATCGAGATAGAGCTAGAGGGAGAGAGTTAGAGAGTCAGAGATGGATAGAGAGAGATAGATAGAGTGATAGAGATAGATAGAGAGAGACATAGAGAGAGACATAGATAGAGAGAGAGAGTGATAGAGATAGATTTAGAGATGGCAATAGAGAGAAAGATAGAGATAGCATGAGATAGATAGAGAGATTGAGCTAGAGATAGAGAACTAGAAAGAGATAGAGAAAGAGATGGAGAGATATAAAGCGATGTGGAAAGATATAGATGTAGAAAAGAGAGATTGGTAGAGAAAGAGCTAGACATAGAGAGACAAGGTAGAGATAGAGAGATAGAGCTAGAGAGAGAGACAGACAGACGGAGAGACAGAGATGGCGATTGAGAGATCGAGTGATAGAGAAAGATAGAGATAGAGAAATAGAGAGATTGATAGCGATAGAGCTACAGTTAGAGATAAAGGGAGAGAGAATGAGTTGGTGAAAGAGAGATAAAGATCGACAGGGAGATAGAGAGAGAGCTAGAGATAGAGAGAGATCGAGACCGTGTGAGAGTCAGAGAGTTAGAGAAAGAGGTAGATAGATAGAGATTGAGATAGAGCTGGAGATAGAGATAGAGATAGAGAGATAGTGAAAGTGATGGAGTCAGCTGGAAAGAGATAGAGAGAGAGATAGAGAGAGAGAAAGAGATAGTGAGATAGAGAGAATAAGAGATAGTGAGATATGTATAGAGAGAAAGATGGAGAGAGATAGAGAGAGATAAATAGAGAGAAGAGAAATAGAGAAAGATATGGATATAGAAAGTGAGAGATGGATAGGGATAGAGATATAGAGGGAGATAGAGAGAGGGATAGAGCAAGAGACATAGAGAGATAGATATATAGAGAAATAGAGATATAGGGAGATAAAGATAGAGAGAGAGATAGGAAGACAGAGAGATAGATAGATACCAGTGACAAACAGAGAGAGATTGAGAGTGAGACCAAGATAGAGAGAGAGAGAGATAAAGAGCAAGTTAGGGATTGAGATAGTGAGAGATAGAGATAGAGTTAGAGAGATATATGGAGAGAGAGATAAATAGAACGGGAGAGAGAGATGTAGAAAGAGACAGAGAGATAGAGAGATACTGATAGAGATGGATTATAGAGATTGAGATAGCGAGATAGATAGAGATAGGGTTTGAGGTACAGCTGGAAAAAAAATATATATATATATATATATATACAGCGATAGAGGGAGAGAAAATAAGGGCGACAGAGATAGAGACAAATATATTGATTGATAGAGAGATACAGAAAGAAAGAGGTAGAGAAAGAGAAAGATAGATAGAGATCGAGCTAGAGATAGAGCGAGAGATGCAGCTTCAGATAGAGTGAGAGATAGAGATAGAGAGATAAAGATAGAGATATAGAGAGACAGAGATAGGGAGATAGAGACATAGACAAATATATATATATATATATAAATAGTGATAGAGTTAGAGCTAGAGAGAGCTAAAGAGAAGGATAGAGCTGGAGACAGAGATGGATAGCAATAGAGAGATAGAGATAGACAGACATAGAGATAGAGAGATAGGCAGAGAGATGAAGAGAGAGCTAGAGAGAGAGAGATAGAGAGAGAGATAGAGATAAAGAGAGAACTAGTGTGATAGAACAAGTGTATTTACAGTAGAAAAAGAGGATAGCATGCCAGAAATCCCAAGAAAACTAATATTGAATCGGGGACAGGGACTCGATAAAATTAACATAAGCAAAGCAACAGTAATGAAGAAAATAATAGCACTAAAGAGTGATAAATCCCCAGGACCAGATGGTTTCCATTCCAGGGTTTTAAAGGGAGCAGGTGAGCACATTGCAGATGCCCTAACTATAATCTTTCAAAGTTCTCTAGATTCAGCAACTGTCCCTCCAGATTGGAAACTTGCACATGTCACTCTGCTTTTTAAGAAAGAAGAGAGAGGGAAACCAGGGAATTATAGACCAGTTAGCCTAACATCTGTTGTGGGGAAAATGCTGGAGTCTATAATTCAGGATAGGGTGACTGAACACCTCGAGAATTTTCAGTTAATCAGAGAAAGCCAGCATGGATCTGTGAAAGGTAGGTCGTGCCTGACAAACCTGATTGAATTTTTTGAAGAGATGACTAAAGTAGTGGTCAGGGGAATGTCAATGGATGTTATTTATATGGACTTCCAGAAGGCATTTGATAAGGTCCCACAGAAGAGATTGTTAGCTAAGATAGAAGCCCACGGAATCAAGGGAAAAGTACGGACTTGGTTAGGAAGTTGGCTGAGCAAAAGGCGACAGAGAGTAGGGATAATGGGTAGGTACTCACATTGGCAGGATGTGACTAGTGGAGTCCCGCAGGGATCTGTCTTGGGGCCTCAATTATTCACAATATTTATTAACAACTTGGATGAAGGCATAGAAAGTCTCATATCTAAGTTTGCCGATGACACAAAGATTGGTGGCATTGTAAGAAATGTAGAAGGAAACATAAAATTACAAAACGATATTGATGGATTAGGTGAATGGGCAAAACTGCGGCAAATGGAATTCAATGTAAACAAATGTGAGGTCATCCACTTTGGACCAAAAAAGGATAGAACAGGGTACTTTCTAAATGGTAAAAAGTTAAGAACAGTGGATGTCCAAAGGGACTTAGGGGTTCAGGTACATAGATCATTGAAGTGTCATGAACAGGTGCAGAAAATAATCAATAAGGCTAATGGAATGCTGGCCTTTATATCTGGAGGACTGGAGTACAAGGGGGCAGAAGTTATGCTGCAGCTATACAAAACCCTGTTTAGACCGCATCTGGAGTACTGTGAGCAGTTCTGGGCACCGCACCTTCGGAAGGACATATTGGCTTTGGAGGGAGTGCAGCATAGGTTTACTAGAATGATACCCGGACTTCAAGGGTTAAGTTACGAGGAGAGATTACACAAATTGGGGTTGTATTCTCTGGAGTTTCGAAGGTTAAGGGGTGATCTGATCGAAGTTTATAAGATATTAAGGGGAACAAATAGGGTGGATAGAGAGAAATTATTTCCGCTGGTTGGGGATTCTAGGAGTAGGGGGCACAGTCTAAAAATTAGAGCCAGACCTTTCAGGAGCAAGATTAGAAAACATTTCTACACACAAAGGGTGGTAGAAGTTTGGAACTCTCTTCCGCATCCGGCAATTGATACTAGCTCAATTGCTAAATTTAAATCTGAGATGGATAGCTTTTTGGCAACCAAAGGTATTAAGGGATATGGGCCAAAGGCAGGTATATGGAGTTAGATCACAGATCAGCCCATGATCTTATCAAATGGCGGAGCAGGCACGAGGGGCTGAATGGCCTACTACTGTTCCTATGTTCTTATGTTCCTAATAAAATTGTGATATGGAAAGAGAGACAGAGATGGAGATAGATAAAGATAGAGCTGGAACTAGACACAGAATTAGAGTGAGATAGATAGCGAGAGAGAGAGATAGAGCGATAGAGAAAAATGTAGATTTAGGAAGAGATGGATAAAGACAGAGATAGAGATAAAGCTAGAGATAGGGAGAGAGATCGACAGAGACAGAGATAGATGTAGAGATAGATAGAGAGACATAGCGATAGAGAGAGAGATCGAGTTAGAGAAAGTGATAGAGACATAGAGAAAGAGACCGAAGTAGAGATATAGAGATAGAGAGAGGGACAGAGAGGGAGGTCGATGGAGAGAGATAGAGATGGAGAGATGTATGGAGAGATAGAAAAAAATATAGATATAAATAGAGAGAGAGGGGAGCTGGAAATAGAAATAGAGAGAGGGATAGAGAGAGAGAGACATAGGGAGAGAGAGATAGAGAGAGATACGGAGATAGTGAAAAATGTAGATAGAGAAAGAGAGAGAAAGATTGAGATAGATAGAGATCGTACTTGAGATAGATCTAGAGATAAAGAGATAGAGCTAGATAGAGAGGGAAAGAGAGAGAGAGAAAGAGATTGATTGAGAAAAATATGGATAAAGGAAAAGATAGGGATAAAAATAGAGACAGAGCTAAATGTAAGGAGAGGGATAGGGAGAGAGAGAGATAGATATCGCGATAGAGAGAGACATAGAGATAAAGAGATAGAGAGAGATAAGGAGTGCTAGAGAGTGATATAGAGCGATAGAGAAAATTATAGATATAGGAAGAGATAGATAGAGACAGAGATAGAGATAGAGATAGAGCTAGAGATAGGGAGAGAGATCGACAGAAAGAGAGATAGGAATAGATATAGAGATAGAGAGAGAGAAAGAGACATAACGAAGAGATAGAGATAGAGAAGTGGAGAGAGAGATAAATGAGATGGAGAGAGAGATAGAGAGGGAGATAGAGATAGAGGAAGATAATGCACGATATAGATTGAGAGATAGAGATAGAGAGAATAGAGAAAGATAGAGACAGAGAGAGAGAGATAGAGATAGATGTAGAGATAGAGAGATATAGAGGGATAGAAAGATAGAGAAGGAGAAAGAGAAAAGTATAGACTTGGAAAGATATAGTGTGAGAGATAGTGAGAGAGAAATAGAGATAGAGAGTGATCGAGAGTGAGTGAAAATATAGATAGAGAAAGAGAGATATATTGAGATAGATAGAACTAGAGCTAGAGATAGATCTAGTGATGGAGAGAGATAGGTAGAGAGACATAGAGATCGATAGAGAGGTAGAGAAAAGGATAGATGTTGGTAGAGAAAGATCGAGGTCGAGCTAGAGATAGGGAGAGGGATAGAGAGAGAGAGAGATAGATGGAGATAGATGTACAGAGAGATAGAGAGCTATAGACTGAGTGATAGCAAGAGATAGAAACAGATAGGGATAGAGTTAGAGATAGAGAGAGAGAGAAAATATATAGATATAGAAATAGAGATCTCGAGAGAGATAACGAGAAATAGATAAACTGAGATAGATGGATCTCGAGATAGGGAGATGGAAAGAGGAATAGAGAGATGGAGCTAGAGATAGAGATAGAGAGGGCAACATAGTGATAGAAACAAAGCTGGAGATATAGAGAGATAGAGATAGAGATCGTGATAGATAGAAATAGATATCCAGAGAGAGATAGAGAGTTATAAATAGAGATAGCAAGTGATAGAGATAGAGAGAGATAGAGAGATAGATCGAGAGGTAGAGAGATAGAGAGAGAAATAGAGACGGATATATATATGGAGATAAATAGAAATAGAGAGGGTGATTGAGAGAGATAGAGATAGAGATAGAGATAGAGAGGGATAGAAAGGGATATATATGGAGAGAGATAAAAATTCAGAGGGAGATTGACAGAGTTACAGATAGAGAGCGATCGAGAGATAGAGAGAGAGAGCGATAGAGAGGGCGATAGAGAGGGATAGAGAGGGATTGATATAGTGAGAGAGGGAGAGATGAAGATAGATAGAGAGATAGACAAAAATATAGATGTAGAAAGAGAGCGATAGATAGAGATAGAGGGGTAGAGAAAGAGGTAGAGAGAGATAGAGACAGATAGAGGGAGAGATAGAGAGATAGTGATAGAAAGAGAAAGAGAGAGAGATAGAGCTAGGGAGAGATCGAGAGTCAAAGGGAGATAGAGAGAGAAAGATAATGCTAGATAGAGAGAGACACAGATAGAGATGGCGATAGAGCTAGATATAAAGAGAGATAGAGAGGGAGAGAAATAGAGATAGAGAGAGATGGAGCGAGATATAAATACAGAGTGATAGACATAAAGATAGAGACAGTGAGAGATTGAGAGAGATAGAGATAATAATAAATTGAGAGAGATAGAGAGAGAGGTAGAAGAGAGCTATAAATAGAAAGGTAGATTGAGAGAGATAGAGATTGAGAGTGATAGAGTGATAGAGTGATAGAGTTACAGAGATAGTGAGTGATAGAGATAGAGAGAGAGAGGGATAGATAGAGATAGACATAGCGATAGATAGAGAGCGATAGAGAGAGGAATAGAGAGAGGGATAGAGAGCGGGGTAGAGATAGAGATAGAAAGATGGAGCTAGAAAGGGAGAGAGATAGCGATAGTGAGAGATTGAGACAGAGTGAGATAGAGAGAGTTTGAGAGACATAAAAAGATGTAGAGAGAGAGAGATAGAGAAAATTATGGATAAAGAAAGAGAAATAGAGATAGATATATAGAGAGATGGAGCTAGAGGTAGATCTAGAGATTAAGAGAGTGATAGAGACGGATGGGGAGGGAAAGAGATAGAGAAAGCGATATAGATAGAGAGGGGCATAGATAGAGAAATATAGAGGTAGAGAGAAACAGATAGAGACATGGAGGGATAGAAAAATATATAGATATAGAAAGAGAGAGATTGAGAGCGATAAAGCGAGTGATAGAGAGCGAGATAGGGGAGAGAGATAGATTGAGTGATAGAGGAAAAGAGAGAGTGAGATAAAGGGGAAGATAGAGAGAAAGATAGTGAGAGATAGTGAGAAAGAGAGATAGAGAGATAGAGAAAATATAGATAGAGAAAGAGAGAGAAAGATTGAGATGAATAGAGAAAGATCTAGAGATAGAGGGAGATGGAGAGAGGGATAGAGGGAGAGACAGAAAGAGAAAGAAACATAGCAATAAAGAGAAAGATAGAGGGAAACATAGGGAGAGGGAGAGATAGAGAGAGATAGAGCCATAGAGAGATCGAGATAAATATAGATAAAGAAAGAGATAGAAAGATTGGGATAGATAGAGAAAGATCTAGAGATAGAGGCAGAGATAGGGAGAGAGACAGAGATAGAGAACGACATAGCGATGGAAGGGAAGATCGAGATAGAGAGAGATATGGAGACAGATAGACAAATAGATAGAGAGAAAGAGAAAAATATAGCAATAGGAAGAGAGAGATAGAGATAGCGCTAGAAATAGAGCGAGAGATAGGAAGATATAGAGAGAGGGATGGAAAGAGAGATAGAGAGACAGATATAGAGAGAGGAATAGAGATAGATAGAGATATTGATAGAGGTAGAGCTAGAGATAGAGAGAGAGATAGCTAGAGAGACAGCTAGAGATAGAGAGGGGGTAAAGATAGGGATACAGAGAGGGATAGAGAGATAGAGAGATATAGCGAGAGACAGAAAAAGTGATAGAGAGAAAGAGAAAAATATAGTAATAGGAGGAGAGAGATAGATAGGGATAGATAGAGAAAGAGCTGGATAGATATAGAGAGAGGAATAGAGAGAGCGATAGAGAGAAATAGATATAGAGAGGGGAATAGAGAGAGAAATAGATAAAGAGATAGAGAGATAGAGCAAAACATAGTAATAGGAAGAGATAGATAGATAGGGATAGATAGAAATAGAGATAGACAGAGAGCTAGAGAGAGATGAATAGAGATAGAGAGAGAGATAGGGAGATAGAGATAGGGGCATGGCGATAGAGAAAGAGATGGAGAGAGATAGAGAGAGAGATATATATAGAGTCAGATAGAGAGAGATAGAGAGACAGAGTCACAGACAGATAGAGAAAAATATAGAAAGGGAGAGATAGAGCTAGAGATAGAGAGAGGGATGGAGAGAGAGATATAGATAGAGAGAGAGAAAGATAGCTATAGAGATGTACAGATAGAGAGAGATAAAGAGATAGAGAAAAGTATAGATATGGAAGAGATAGAGAGCTAGAGAGAGATATCGAGAGCTAGAGAGAGAGATAGAGAGAAGGATAGGGAGAGCTATAGAGCGAGAGAGAGGGGCTAGAGATAGAGAGAGAGACATGGTGATAGAGAAAGAGATAGAGATAGAGAGACAGGGAGCTAGAGAGAGGGACATAGAAAGTGATAGACACACAGATAGAGAGACAGAGACAAATAAAGATATGGAAAGAGATAAAGAGATAGAGATAGGAAGAGAGCTAGAGAAAGAGAGTTAGAGAGAGAGAGCTAAAGAGAGAGCTAGAGAGAGAGCTAGAGAGGGACAGAGAGAGAGATAGAGAGAAAGAGATAGAGAAAGAGGGAGATAGAGAGAGGGATAGAGGGAGAGATGGAGATAGTGAGAGAGACATGGTGATAGAGAGAGATTGAGAGACAAGGAAAGAGATAGTGTTAGAGAGAGGGGTTAGAGGGAGCTGGATAGAGAGATATATAAAAATATAGATATAGGAAGAGATAGATAGAGATAGAGATAGAGATAGAGGACGAGATAGATGTAGAGGGATATGAGAGAGATGCAGAGATATAGAGAGAGAGCGACATACAAGGATACAAGGATAGTATCCGACTAAAAACAAGGACATATAAGGTAGCCAAACTTAGTGGGAGGATAGAAGATTGGGAATTCTTCAAAAGACAGCAAAAAGTAACTAAAGGATTGATTAAGAAAGGGAAGTTAGATTATGAAAAGAAATTAGCAAAAAATATAAAAACAGATAGCAAGAGTTTCTATAGTTATATAAAAAGAAAAAGGGTGGCTAAGGCAAACATAGGTCCCTTAGAGGATGAGACCGGGAAATTAATGGTGGGAAACATGGAGATGGCAAAAATGCTGAACAAATATTTTGTTTCAGTCTTTACAGTAGAGGACACTAAGAATATCCCAACACTGGACAAACAGGGGACTCTCGGGGGGGAGGAGCTAAATACGATTTAAATCACTCAAGAGATGGTACTCAGTAAAATAATGGGACTCAAGGCGGATAAATCCCCTGGACCTGATGGCTTCCATCCTAGGGTCTTGAGGGAAGTGGCAGTAGGGATTGTGGATGCTTTGGTGATAGTTTTCCAAAATTCCCTGGACTCAGGAGAGGTCCCGGCAGATTGGAAAACTGCTAATGTAACACCCTTATTTAAAAAGGGTAGTAGGCAGAAGGCTGGAAATTATAGGCCAGTTAGCTTAACATCTGTGGTGGGTAAAATTTTGGAGTCTATTATTAAGGAGACAGTAACGGAACATTTAGATAAGCATAATTTAATAGGACAAAGTCAGCATGGCTTTATGAAGGGGAAGTCATGTCTGACAAATTTGCTTGAGTTCTTCGAGGATATAACGTATAGGGTGGATAAAGGGGAACCAGTGGACGTAGTGTATTTAGACTTCCAGAAGGCATTCGACAAGGTGCCACATAAAAGATTATTACTTAAGATAAAAAATCACGGGATTGGGGGTAATATTCTGGCATGGGTGGAGGATTGGTTATCGAACAGGAAGCAGAGAGTTGGGATAAATGGTTCATTTTCGGACTGGCAACCAGTAACCAGTGGTGTTCCACAGGGGTCGGTGCTGGGTCCCCAACTCTTTACAATCTATATTAACGATTTGGAGGAGGGGACCGAGTGCAACATATCAAAATTTGCAGATGATACAAAGATGGGAGGGAAAGTAGAGCGTGAGGAGGACATAAAAAACCTGCAAGGGGATATAGACAGGCTGGGTGAGTGGGCGGAGATTTGGCAGATGCAATATAATATTGGAAAATGTGAGGTTATGCACTTTGGCAGGAAAAATCAGAGAGCAAGTTATTTTCTTAATGGCGAGAGACTGGAAAGTACTGCAGTACAAAGGGATCTGGGGGTCCTAGTGCAAGAAAATCAAAAAGTTGGTATGCAGGTGCAGCAGGTGATCAAGAAAGCCAACGGAATGTTGGCTTTTATTGCTAGGGGGATAGAATATAAAAACAAGGAGGTATTGCTGCAGTTATATAAGGTATTGGTGAGACCGCACCTGGAATACTGCATACAGTTTTGGTCTCCATACTTAAGAAAAGACATACTTGCTCTCGAGGCAGTACAAAGAAGGTTCACTCGGTTAATCCCGGGGATGAGGGGGCGGACATATGAGGAGAGGTTGAGTAGATTGGGACTCTACTCATTGGAGTTCAGAAGAATGAGAGGCGATCTTATTGAAACATATAAGATTGTGAAGGGTCTTGATCGGGTGGATGCGGTAAGGATGTTCCCAAAGATGGGTGAAACTAGAACTAGGGGGCATAATCTTAGAATAAGGGGCTGCTCTTTCAAAACTGAGATGAGGAGAAACTTCTTCACTCAGAGGGTGGTAGGTCTGTGGAATTTGCTGCCCCAGGAAGCTGTGGAAGCTACATCATTAGATAAATTTAAAACAGAAATAGACAGTTTCCTAGAAGTAAAGGGAATTAGGGGTTATGGGGAGCGGGCAGGAAATTGGACATGAAGCTGAGTTCGGATCGGTCAATGCCCTGTGGGTGGCGGAGAGGGCCCAGGGGCTATGTGGCCGGGTCCTGCTCCGACTTCTTGTGTTCTTTAGATTTGTGGTTGGGATCAGATCAGCCATGATTTTATTGAATGGCGGAGCAGGCTCGAGGGGCCGATTGGCCTACTCCTGCTCCAATTTCTTATGTTCTTATGTTCTTATGACAGAGAGAGATAAAGAGAGCAATTGAGAGATTGAAATATAGAGATCGAGCTGGAGAGAGAGAGAGAGGGAGCGATAGAGAGAGGGATAGAGAGAGAGAGAAATATATGAGAGAAAGGGGGATAGAGATTGAGAGATAGAGACAGATAGAGATAGATAGAGAGAGTTAGAGAGGTATAGTGATAGAGTGAAATGTGGAGTGATCTAGAGAGAGAGAGATAGAGATATAAAGAGAGAGAGAGAGAGAGAGGGGAGAGATATAGAGAGTGATAGAGAGTGATAGATAGAGGGAGGTAAAGAGATAGAGAGAGATGGAGAGGTGTAAAGATGGAGTGAAATATGGAGTGAGCTAGAGAGAGAGAGATATAGAGAGAGATAGAGATAGACAGAGTTAGAATTAGAGATATAGACAGTGAAAGAGAGATATAGAGATAGAGATAGTGAGTGATAGAGAGAGAGAGTTAGAGATAGACAGAGACAGAGAAATAGAATGAGCTAGAGAGAGTGATAGAGATATAGATGCAAATAGAGAGAGCAAATAGAGGTAGATAGAGAGACAGAGATGGAGATGGGGATGGAGATTGAGCTAGAGACAGAAATCGAGATAGAGAGATAGCTAGAGATAGAGATAGTGATAGCGATAGGGCTAGTGATGGAGAGAGAGTGATAAAGAGAGATATAGATAGAGAAAGAGATAGCGAGAGAGATAGAGAGAGACATAGAAATAGGGATAGAGATAGAGAGCGATAGGGGGAGAGATAAAGATGAAGAGATAGTGATAGAGCTAGTGATAGAGATAGAGAGAGAGATAGAGGGGTAGAGAGATAAAGAGAAAATCGATCGAGAAAGAGATAGCGAGAGAGATAGAGAGGGAGAAAGAGAAGGAGATAGTTAGAAATAGAGAGATAGATAGAGACAGATAGAGATAGAGATGTAAATAGACAGAGCTAGATAGAGGTAGATAGAGAAACAGAGAGCGAGATGGAGATGGAGATTGAGCTAGAGACAGAAATCGAGGTAGAGAGATAGCTAGAGATAGAGATAGAGGTATAGAAATAGAGAGATAGAGATAGAGAGAGCAATAAAGATAAAAAGATAGCGATAGAGCTAGTGATAGAGATAAACAGAGAGATAGAGAGAGATAAAGAGAGATATAGATAGAGAAGGAGATAGTGAGAGAGATAGAGAGAAATAGAAAGAGAGAGATAGACAGCTAGAGATAGACATGCAGATAGAGCTAGACAGAGAGAGATGGAGATGGAGATGAAGATGGAGATGAAGATGGAGATGGAGATTGAGATAGAGACAGAGATCAAGATAGAGAAATAGAGATAGAGGGATAGAGATAGAGATAGAGAGATAGAAATAGAGAGATAGAGAGAGATGGAGATAAAGAGATAGCAATAGAGCTAGAGGCAGAGATAGTGATAGTGATAGAGATAGAGAGAGAGATAGTGAGGCAGATAGAGAGAGGTAGAGCTAGAGATAGAGATTGAGTTAAAAAGGGAGATAGAAAGAGCGATAGAGATAGAACAAGAGATAGAGAGAGATATAGTGGTAGATAGACCTAGATAGTGAAAGATATCAATCGAGGTAGAGATAGTGATAGAGATAGATAGAGGTAGAGATATATTTGATAAAGATAGAGTTAGACAGATAGATAGATAGAGATAGAGAGACATAGATGTGGAGATAGACACGACTGGGAGATGATATAGAGAATGGAGAGGAGATATAGATAGGCAGACAGAGGCAAATTTAGACAGAGAGAAATAGATAGACAGAGGTGAGATGGAGATAGAGAGAGGGATGATAGAGATTGCTACAGATAGATAAAGATAGAGAGGGATATAGAAATGGCTATTGAGTTCGAGACAGATGTAGAGACAGAAATTGAGAAAGAGGTTTATTTGTGATATGCAGCAGAATAGAAATTGTGATAGAGCTACAGATAGAGAGAGTTAGGGAAATGTAGAGATGGAGAGAAATTGAGAGATGGGTATATAAATGGAGACAGAAATTGAGGAAGAGAGGGTGAGAGATAGCTGGGGATAGAGATGAAGATACAGATAGAGATAGAATTACAGATGAAGACATAGAGAGAGATAAATAACGATAGATAGAGATAGAGATAGATAGGTAGAGATGGATATCAATAGATAGACAAATAGAGATAGCGATAGATAGAGATAATTAGGGAGTAGGGGATTGGAAGAGATACAGATAGATAGATAGATCGATATAAAGAGAGATAGTGATAGAGATATAGACAGAGATAGATCGAAATCGATAGCAAGGGATAGATAGATAGAGATAGATATAGAGATAGATAGAAATAGAAAGAAAGAAAAAATAGAGATAGAGAGAGAGATGCATATAGAAAGTGATAGAGATAGAGACGGAAATTGAGATAGTGAAAGAGTCTTAGTTGGAGATAGAGATGAAGGTAGAGGTAGAGGTAGATATATAAAGATAGAGAAAGAGATAGAGAGTAAGAGATAGAGATTGAGATAGAGATAAGGAGCGAGATAGAGGTAGATATTTAGAGATAGAGATAGAGAGAGTTAGAGAGTGAGAGATAGAGAGAGATACCGAGATAGAGAGAGATAGAGAAATATAGAGATAAACATATATTTGATAGAGAGAGATAGATAGATAGATAGATAGATAGATAGATAGATAGATAGATAGATAGATAGATAGATAGAAAGACAGAGGTATGGAGATGAGGCGAGTGAGAGACGATACAGAGTGATAGAAATGAAGATAGAGATAAACAGAAAGAGGCAGATTAAGACGGATAGAAATGAATAGATAGAGATGAGATGGCGATAGAGAGAGGGGTAATAGAGATTGCTACAGAAAGAAAGAGAGAGAGAGATAGAGATCGGTATAGAGGTACAGACAGATGTAGGGGCAGAAATTGAGAAAGAGGTTTAGTTGTGATATAGTGGAAAATAGAGATGGAGGTAGAGCTATAGATATTGATAGTTTGAAATACGTAGAGATGGAGTGATGGGGATAGAAATAGAGACAGAAGGTGAGGAAGAGAGGAAGAGAGATAGTTGGAGATAGAGATAGAGAGAGATAAATAGTGATATATAGAGAGAGACATAGATAAGAATAGAGATAGATAGAGATAGCGATAGAGAGAGAGAGAGATAGATAGATAGAGAGAGATAGAGATAGATAGAAATAGAAATAGAGTTAAGTAGAGATAGAGAGAGCTAGAGAGAAAGAGATAGAGAGAGAAACAGATAGAGATAGAGTTAAATAGAGATAGATAGAGATATTGATAGAGAAATAGATAGAGATAGGTAGATAGAGATCGAAAGGGATAGAGATAGAGTTAAATAGAAACAGATAGAGATAGATAGACATTGGAAGAGATAGATATGGATGTATAGAGAAACAGGGAGAGATAGAGAAATGGGGATAGAAATTGAGAAAGAGAGGGAGAGAGATTTTTGGAAATAGAGGTAGAGATAGAAATTGGGATAGAGATATGAAGATAGAGTTGAGAAAAGAGATAGAGAAAGAAATAGGTAGGTAGAGATAGGTAGATCAATAGATAGAGATAGAGGTAGAGATAGAGAGACTGCTAGAGATAGAGTTAGTGAGAGAGGTAGAGGTAGAGATAGAGGTAGAGATAGAGATAGAGATAGACAGAGAGGTAGAGTTAGAGATAGAGATAAAGGTAGAGTTAGAGATAGAGATAGAGACAGAGATAGAGATGGAGATAAACTTCGAGGTAGAGACAGAGTTAGAGTTAAAGGTAGAGATAGAGATGGAGATAGAGTTAGAGGTAGAAATAGAGCTAGAGATAGAGATGGAGATAGAGATAGAAATGGAGATAGAGATAGAGATAGCGTAAGAGGTAAAGATAGAGATAGAGAGAGACAGAGATAGAGGTAGGGCTAGGAATACATTTAGAGATAGTGACAGAGATAGAGGTAGAGTTAGAGATAGAGATAGAGACAGAGATAGAGATAGAGATAGAGATAGAATTAGAGGGCATTCAGGTGCAGCAAGCAGTTAGGAAGGCGAATGGTATGTTGGCGTTCATTGCAAGAGGATTTGAGTACAGGAACAGGGATGTCTTACTGCAGTTATACAGGGCCTTGGTGAGACCACATCTGGAGTATTGTGTGCAGCTTTGGTCTCCTTATCTGAGGAAGGATGTCCTTGCCATGGAGAGAGTGCAACGCAGGTTTACCAGACTGATTCCTGGGATGGCAGGACTGACGTATGAGGAGAGATTGGGTTGACTAGGCCTATATTCACTAGAGTTTAGAAGAATGAGAGGTGATCTCATCGAAACATATAAAATTCTAACAGGACTAGAGAGACTAGATGCAGGGAGGATGTTCCCGATTGCTGGGGAGTCCAGAACCAGGGGTCACAGTCTCAGGATACGGGGTATGCCATTTAGAACTGAGATTAGGATAAATTTCTTCACTCAGAGGGTGGTGAACCTGTGGAATTCTCTATCACACAAGGCAGTGGAGGCCAAGTCATTAGATGTATTCAAGATGAGATAGATATATTTCTTAATGCTAAAGGGATCATGGGATATGGGGAAAAAGTGGGAACAGGGTACTGAGTTAGACGATCAGCCATTATCGTATTGAATGGCGGAGCAGGCCCAAAGGGCTGAATGGCCTCCTCTTGCTCCTATTTTCTATGTTTCTATGTTTCTGTGACTTAAATAGAGTTAGATAGATATATAGAGAGCGAGATAGCGAGAGAAACAGATAAAGATAGAGTGACACTGAGATAGATAGAGATAGAGATCGAGCGAGAGCTAGGGAGAGAAAAAGACAGAGATAGAGTTCAGTAGAGATAGGTAGAGAGAGAGATATCGATAGAGAGATAGAGATAGAGTTGAATAGAGATCGATCGAGAGATAGAGAGAGAGAGATAGATATAGGTAGAGATAGATAGAGAGAAAGAGATAGGTAGAGATCGATAGAGATTGAGTTACATAGAGAGAGATAGAGATATATATGGATATATAGAGACAGAGCGTGAGATAGAGAAATGGGGATAGAAATTGAGAAAGAGAGGGAGAGAGGTTTTTGGAAATAGAGGTAGAGATAGAAATTGACGTAGAGATAGGAAGATAGAGTTGAGAAAAAGCATAGAGATATAAATAGGTAGATAGAGATAGGTAGATCAATAGCTAGAGATAGAGATAGGGATTGGGACAGTGATAGGCAGATAGAGTTGGGAAAGGGGATGGACATAGAGATAGGTAGATAGCGATATGTAGATCAAGAGATAGCGATAGAGATAGGGATAGGAATAGAGATAGAGATGGAGGTCGAAATGGAGATAGAGATAGAGATTGAGATGGAGATATAGGTAAAGGTGGAGATTGAGGTAGAGATGGAGATAGAGGTACAGATGGAGACAGAGGTAGAGATGCAGATAGAGATGGGGCAGAGGTAGGGATAGAGTGAGAGCTAGAGATAGAGAGAGATAAAGCTGGATATACAAAGAGAGATTGAGATAGAGGTAGAGATGGAGATAGAGGTAGAGATAAAGTTAGAGATAGAGATAGAAATGGAGGCAGAGATAGAAGTAGAGAGATAGAGATAGTGTTAGATACAAATAGAGATACAGACAGAGGTAGAGATAGAGATAGACATAAAGATAGAGATAGATGTAGAGGTAGAGATAGACATAGAGAATGTTAGAGATAGACATAGAGATAGAGATAGACATAGAGGTAGAGATAGAGATAGAGGTAGCGATAGAGATAGTGATAGGAATAGAGATAGAGATGGAGGTCGAATTGGAGATAGAGATAGAGATTGAGATGGAGATATAGGTAAAGGTGGAGATTGAGGTAGAGATGGAGATGGAGGTACAGATGGAGACAGAGGTAGAGATGCAGATAGAAATGGAGCAGAGGTAGGGATCGAGTGAGAGCTAGAGATAAAGAGAGATAGAGCTGGAGATACAAATAGAGATTGAGATAGAGTTAGAGATAGAGATAGAGGTAGAGATAAAGTTAGAGATAGAGATAGAAATGGCGGCAGAGATAGAGGTGGAGAGATAGAGATAGTGTTAGATACAAATAGAGATACGAACAGAGGTAGAGATAGAGATAGACATAAAGATAGAGATAGATGTAGAGGTAGAGATAGACATAGAGAATGTTAGAGATGGATGTAGAGATTGAGATAGAGATAAAGGTAGAGATAGATATAGACGTAGAGATAGAGGTAGAGATAGAGAGAGATAGAGAAAGAGATAGAGATTGAGATAGAGATGGTAGAGGTAGAGGTAGAGATAGAGAAAGAGATAGAGATAGTGATAAAGATAGTGATAGCCTTAGAGGTAGCGATAGAGATGTAGATAGAAATGGAGATAAAGATAGAGATAGAGTAAAAGGTAGAGATAGAGATAAAGAGAGGTAGAGATAGAGGTTGAGGTAGAGATAGAGATAGATGTCGAGATAGACGTAATGAGAGATAGAGATACGGTTACATGGAGATAGATGTAGAGATTGAGATAGAGATAGAGGTAGAGATAAAGGTTGAGATTGAGATAGGGATAGAGTTAGAGATAGACATAGATATAGAGTTAGAGATAGAGAGGGAGATAGAGATAGAGATAGAAATGGAGGCAGAGATGGAGGTAGAGAGATAGAGATAGTGTTAGATACAAATAGAGATACAGACAGAGGTATACATAGAGATAGACATAAAGATAGAGATAGATGTAGAGGTAGAGATAGACATAGAGAATGTTAGAGATGGATGTAGAGATTGAGATATAGATAGAGATAGAGATAGACGTAGAGATAGAGATTGAGATAGAGATTGTAGAGATATAGAGAGAGATAGAGTTAGTGAGAGAGGTAGAGTTAGAGGTAGAGATAAAGTTAGAGATAGAGATAGAGGTAGAGATAGAGAAAAAGATAGAGACAGTGATAAAGAAATTGATAGCCTTCGAGGTAGAGATAGAGATGTAGATAGAAATTGAGATAAAGATAGAGATAGAGTAAAAGGTAGAGATAGAGAGAGAGAGAGAGATAGAGGTAGAGATAGAGATAGTGACAGAGATAGAGGTAGAGGTAGAGATAGAGATAGATGTCGAGATAGATGTAGTGAGAGATCGAGATACGGTTATATAGAGATAGATGTAGAGATAGAGGTAGAGATAAAGGTAGAGATAGAGATAGAAATAGAGTTGAGATAGGGATAGACATAGAGATAGACATAGAGACAGAATTAGAGACAGAGAGGGAGATAGAGAGAGAGATAGAGATAGAGACCGAGTTAGATAGAGAAAGAGGTACAGATAGAGATAGAGGTAAAGATAGAGATAGAGATGAATTAGAGACAGAGATGGATATAGAGGTGTGGGAGAGAGACAGATAGAGATAGGGATAGAGAGATAGAGTTAGTGAGAGAGGTTGAGGTAGAGATAGAGATCTAGATAGAGATAGAGATAGAAGTAGATATGGAGATAGAGATAGAGTATAGTTCGAGATTGAGGTATAGATGGATATAGAGATAGAAGCAGGGTTAGGGATACCGATAGAGATAGTGACATGGATAGAGGTCGAGATAGAGGTAGAGATAGGGGTAGAGGTAGAGATAGAGATAGAGATAGAGCTAGCGAGAGAGATAAAGATAGAGATAGAGGTTGAGACAAAGATAGACATAGACATAGAGATAGAGATAGAGATGGAGATAGCGATAGAGATAGAGGGAGAGATAGAGAGAGGTATCGAGATAGAGATAGACAGAGAGAGAGGTAGATGTAGAATTAGAGATAGAGAGAGAGATAGAGTTCGTGAGAGAGGTTGAGGTAGAGATAGAGATAGAGATGGAGATAGAGATAGAGATAGAGAGAGAGAGAGATAGAGGTAGATATAGAGATTGAAAAAGAGTATAGATGGAGATAGAGGTATAGTTGGATATAGCGAAAGAGGCAGGTTTCCGGATACAGATAAAGATAGTGACAGAGATAGAGGTAGAGCAAGAGATAGAGGTAGAGGTAGATATAGAGATGGACACAGAGGTAGAGGTAGAGATAGACATAGAGATAGAGATAGAGATATAGATAGAGTTAGAGTTAGAGTTAGAGGTAGAGATAGAGATACAGGTAGAGACAGAGTTAGAGGTAGAGGTATAGAAAGCGATAGCGATAGAGGTAAAGATCGAGATAGAGATAGAGATGGAGTTAGCGGTAGAAATAGAAATAGAAATAGAAATAGAGATAGAGATAGAGTTAGAGGTAGAGATGCAGATAGAGAGATGTCGAGATAGACGTAGTGAGAGATAAAGATACGGTTACATAGAGATAGATGTAGAGATTGAGTTAGAGATAGAGGTAGAGATAGAGGTAAAAATAGAGTTGAGATAGGGATGGAGTTAGAGATAGACATAGAGATAGAGATAGAGATAGAGATGGAGTTAGAGATAGAGACGGAGATAGAGATAGAGATAGAGTTAGAGACCGAGTTAGATAGAGAAAGAGGTAGAGATAGAGATAGAGGTAGAGAGAGAGATAGAGATAGATATAGAGGTAGAGATAGAGATAGCGATGATATAGAGACAGAGATGGATATAGAGGTGTGGGAGAGAGACCGATAGAGATAGGGATAGAGTTAACAAGAGAAGTTGAGGTAGAGATAGAGTTCGAGATAGAGATAGAGGTAGATATGGAGATAGACATAGGGTATATAGTTCGAGATAGAGGTATAGATGGATATAGCGATAGAGGCAGGGTTAGGGATACCGATAGAGATAGTGACAGAGGTAGAGGTAGAGATAGAGATGGACATAGAGATAGAGATAGAATGGAGAGAGAGTTAGAGAAAGACTTAGAGATAGAGATAGAGTTAGCGATAGATGTAGAGATAGAGATAGAGGTAGCGAGAGAGATAAAGATAGAGATAGAGGTGGAGGTAAAGATAGATATAGACACAGAGATAGTCATAGAGATAGACATAGAGATAGAGGTAGATGTAGAATTAGAGATAGAGAGAGAGATAGAAGAGAGGTATAGAGTTCGTGAGAGAGGTTGAGGTAGAGATAGAGATAGAGAGAGATAGAGAGAGATAGAGAGAGAGAGGTAGATATAGAGATAGAAAAAGAATATAGTTAGAGATGGAGCTATAGTTGGATATAGCAATAGAGGCAGTGTTAGGGATACAGATAAACATAGTGACAGAGATAGAGGTAGAGAAAGAGATAGAGGTAGAGGTAGAGATAGAGATGGGCACAGAGATAGAGATAGTCTTAGAGACAGAGATAGTCTTCAAGATAGAGCTAGAGTTAGTGATAGAGGTATAGATAGAGGTAGAGATAGAGAGAGAGATAGAGATAGAGACCGAGTTCGATTGAGATAGAGGTAGAGATGGAGTTAGAGGTAGCGAGAGAGGTAAAGATAGAGATAGAGGTAGAGATAGAGTTAGAGAGAGAAATAGAGATAGAGATACAGATAGAGACCGAGTTAGAGGTAGAGGTAGAGGTAGAGGTAGAGAAAGCGATAGAGATAGAGGTAAAGTTCGCGATAGAGAGAGAGATATAGATAGAGTTAGTGGTAGAAATAGAAATGGAGATAGAGATAGAGATAGAGGTATAGACAGAGAGAGAGAGAGAGAGTAGAGAGAGAGATATACGGGTAGATATAGTGATAGAGATAGATTTAAAGATAGAGATAAAGATAGAGATAGAGGTAAAGGTAGAGGTAGAGTTGGAAATAGAGTTAGAGATAGAGCGAGATATAGAGGTAGAGATAGCGATAGAGATAGAGATATTGGCAGAGCGAGAGATAGAGATTGAGATAGGGACAGAGATAGATGTCAAGATAGAGATGGAGGTAGAGAGAGAGGTCGAGATAGAGGTAGAGATGGAGATAGAAATAGAGTTAGAGTTAGGTGTATATAGAGAGATAGGGATAGAGATACAGTTCGAGGTAGAAATAGAGATAGAGATAGAAATAGAGATAGATAAAGAGATAGAGGTAGAGTTAAAATGGTGATAGAGATAAAGAAAAAGATAGAGAGAGAGGTAGATGTAGAGAGAGATATAGAGATAGAGATAGATATAGAGAGAGAAATAGAGATGGAGATAAAGATAGAGACCGAGTTAGATAGGGCTAGAGATAGAGAGAGCGATAGAGATAGAGGTAAAGGTAGATATGGCGATAGAGGTAGAGATATAGGGATAGAGATAGAGATATAGATAGTGGAAGGTGTTGAGATAGAGAGAAATATCGATAGATATAGAGATAGATGTCGAGATAGAGATAGACATAGAGAAAGAGAGAGAGGTAGACGTTGAGGTAGAGATAGGGAGAGAGAGAGAGAGAGAGAGAGAGAGAGAGAGAGTTAGAGGAAGAGATAGAGAGATATAGAGACAGATAGAGATAGAGAGAGATAAAACTAGAGATAGAGATAGAAAGATAGAAGTAGCGAGGTAGAGAGAGATAGCGATGGCGAGAGGTAGAGATAGAGAGAGTGATAGAGAGAGAGAGAGAGAGAGAGAGAGAGAGAGAGAGAAAGCGATATAGATAGATAGAGAGAGAGGGGGATAGAGTTAGTGAGAGAGGTTGAGGTAGAGAGAGAGATAGAGTTAGAGATATAGTTAGAGGTAGAAATTGAGATAGAGATAGAGATAGAGGCAAAGATAGAAATGGAGATAGAGATAGAGATAGAGTAAGAGATAGAAGTAGAGGTAGATGTAGAGATAGAGGTATGGTTAGCGATACAGATAGAGATAGCGACAGAGTTATAGATAGAGATAGAGGTAGAGATGGAGATAGAGATAAAGTATAGTGAGAGATAGGGGTATAGATGGAGATAGATATAGAGATTGGGTTAGGGATACAAATAGAGATAGTGTCAGAGTTAGAGGTTGAGATAGAGATAGAGTTAGAGATAGTGGTAGAGATGGAGAGAGAGAGAAATAGAGATAGAGAAAGAAACCAAGATAGATAGAGATAGAGGTAGAGATGGAGATAGTGATAGAGTTAGAGATAGAGAGAGAAATAGTGATAGAGATGGAGATAGAGGAAGAGACAGAGGTAGATATCGAGAGAGATATAGAGATACAGATAGAGACCGAGTTAGAGTTAGAGGTAGAGGTAGAGAAAGCGATAGAGATTGAGGTAAAGTTCGCGATAGAGAGAGAGATATAGATAGAGTTAGTGGTAGAAATAGAAATGGAGATAGAGATAGAGATAGAGGTATAGACAGAGAGAGAGAGAGAGTAGAGAGAGAGAGATAGGGGTAGATATAGTGATAGAGATAGATTTAAAGATAGAGATAAAGATAGAGATAGAGGTAAAGGTAGAGGTAGAGTTGGAAATAGAGTTAGAGATAGAGCTAGATATAGAGGTAGAGATAGCGATAGAGATAGAGGTATTGGCAGAGCGAGAGATAGAGATTGAGATAGGGACAGAGATAGATGTCAAGATAGAGATGGACGTAGAGAGAGAGGTCGAGGTAGAGGTAGAGATGGAGATAGAAATAGAGTTAGAGTTAGATATATAGAGAGATAGGGATAGAGATACAGTTCGAGGTAGAAATAGAGATAGAGATAGAAATAGAGATAGATAAAGAGATAGAGGTAGAGTTAAAATGGTGATAGAGATAAAGAAAAAGATAGAGAGAGAGGTAGATGTAGAGAGAGATATAGAGATAGAGATAGATATAGAGAGAGAAATAGCGATGGAGATAAAGATAGAGACCGAGTTAGATCGGGCTAGAGATAGAGAGAGCGATAGAGATAGAGGTAAAGGTAGATATGGCGATAGAGGTAGAGATATCGGGATAGAGATAGAGATATAGATAGTGGAAGGTGTTGAGATAGAGAGAAATATCGATAGATATAGAGATAGATGTCGAGATAGAGATAGACATAGAGAAAGAGAGAGAGGTAGACGTTGAGGTAGAGATAGAGAGAGAGAGAGAGATAGAGTTAGAGGAAGAGATAGAGAGATATAGAGACAGATAGAGATAGAGAGAGATAAAACTAGAGATAGAGATAGAAAAATAGAAGTAGCGAGATAGAGAGAGATAGCGATAGGGAGAGGTAGAGATAGAGAGAGTGATAGAGGGATAGAGAGAGAGAGAGAGAGAGAAAGCGTTAGAGATAGATAGAGAGAGCGGGGAATAGAGTTAGTGAGAGAGGTTGAGGTAGAGAGAGAGATAGAGTTAGAGATATAGTTACAGGTAGAAATTGAGATAGAGATAGAGATAGAGGCAAAGATAGAAATGGAGATAGAGATAGAGATAGAGTAAGAGATAGAAGTAGAGGTAGATGTAGAGATAGAGGTATGGTTAGCGATACAGATAGAGATAGCGACAGAGTTATAGATAGAGATAGAGTTAGAGATGGAGATAGAGATAGAGTTAGAGATAGTGGTAAAGATAGAAATAGAGATAAAGTTAGAGATAGTGGTAGAATTAGAGATAGAGATAAAGTATAGTGAGAGATAGGGGTATAGATGGAGATAGATATAGAGATTGGGTTAGGGATACAAATAGAGATAGTGTCAGAGTTAGAGGTTGAGATAGAGATAGAGTTAGAGATAGTGGTAGAGATGGAGAGAGAGAGAAATAGAGATAGAGAAAGAAACCAAGATAGGTAGAGATAGAGGTAGAGATGGAGATAGTGATAGAGTTAGAGATAGAGAGAGAAATAGTGATAGAGATGGAGATTGAGGAAGAGACAGAGGTAGATATCGAGAGAGATATAGAGATACAGATAGAGACCGAGTTTGATAGAGATAGAGGTAGAGATGGAGATAGAGGTAGAAAGAGAGAAAGAGATCGTGATAGAGGTAGAGATAGAGGTACAGATAGAGTTGAGATACAGATAGGATTGAGATACAGATAGGATTGAGATAGACATTGAGTTAGAAATGGAGATAGAATTAGAGCTAGAGAGAGAAATAGTGATAGAGATTAAGATAGAGGAAGATGGAGAAATAGAGATAGAGATAGAGATAGAGGTAGAGGTAGAGACTGAGGTAGAGATAGAGGGGGAGAGAGAGAAATAGAGACCGAGTTAGATAGAGATAGAGGTCGAAATGGAGATAGAGGTAGAGAGAGAGAAACAGATGGAGATAGAGGTAGAGATCTAAAGAGAGAAAGAAATAGAGATAGAGATTGAGACAGAGTTAGGCAGAGATTGAGGTAGAGATGGAGATAAAGGTAGAGAGAGGGAATGAAATGCAGCTAGCGGTAGAGATAGAGATACAGATAGAGTTGAAATAGAGATAGAGGTAGAGATAGAGATAGACATATAGATAGAGATAAAGTTAGAGGTAGATAGATATACAGATCGAGATGGGATAGAGATAGAGTTAGAGATAGAGAGAGAAATAGTGATCGAGAAAGAGATTGAGATAGAGAGATAGAGATAGAGGTAGAGTTAAAATCTGAGCTGGAGATAGAGGGAGAGAGAGAAATAGAGATAGAGATAGAGACCAAGTTAGATAGAGATTGAGGTCGAGATGGAGATAGAGGTAGAGATAGAGATAGGGTTAGAGATAGAGACAGAGAGAGAAATAGAGATGGAGATAAAGATAGAGACCGAGTTAGATAGGGATCGAGATGGAGAGAGCGATAGAGATAGAGTTAGAGGTGAAGGTAGAGATAGCGATAGAGGTAGAGATAGAGATAGAGAAAGGGGTAGAGATAAACAGAGAAATAGAGATAGATATCGGGATAGAGATTGATGTCGAGATAGAGATAGACATAGAGAAAGAGAGAGAGGTAGACGTTGAGGTAGAGATAGAGAGAGACAGAGATAGGGATGGAGAGATAGATATAGAGCTAGAGATAGAGATAGAAAGATAGAGGTAGTGATATAGAGAGAGATAGCGATAGAGAGAGGTAGAGATAGAGAGAGTGATAGAGAGAGATAGAGATAGCGATAGAGATAGAGATCGAGATAGAGTTAGTGAGAGAGGTTGAGGTAGAGAGAGAGATAGAGTTAGAGGTTGAAATTGATATAGAGATAGAGATAGAGGTAGAGATAGAGTAAGAGATAGAGGTGGAGATGGAGGTGGAGGTAGAGATAGATATAGAGGTGGGGTTAGGGATACAGATAGGCGTATTGACCGAGTTAGAGGTAGAGATAGAGGTAGAGATAGAGATAGAGATAGAGTTAGAGATAGTGGTAAAGGTAGATATAGAGATTGAGTTAGAGCTAGTGGTAGAGATAGAGATAGAGATAAAGTATAGTGAGAGAAAGTGGTATAGATGGAGATAGATATAGAGGTAGGGTTAGGGATACAAATAGAGATAGTGACAGAGTTAGAGGTAGAGGTAGAGGTGGAGTTAGAGATAGTGGTAGAGATAGATAGAGAGAGAGAGAGAAATAGAGATAGAGAAAGAGACCGAGATAGATAGAGATAGAGGTAGAGATGGAGATAGAGATAGAGAGAGAAATAGTGATAGAGATGCAGATTGAGGTAGAGGCAGTGGTAGATATCGAGAGAGAGAGAGAGAGAGAGAGATACAGATAGAGACCGAGTTAGATAGAGATAGAGATAGAGATGGAGATAGAGGTAGAAAGAGAGAAAGAGATCATGATAGAGGTAGAGATAGAGATAGATAGAATTGAGATACAGAAAGAATTGAGATCGGAATAGAGTTAGAGATAGACGTAGAGATAGATAAAGTGATAGAGTTAGAGACAGAGAGAGAAATAGTGATAGAGATTAAGATAGAGGTAGATAGAGAGATAGAGATAGAGATAGGCGTAGAGGTAGAGACTGAGGTAGAGATCGAGGAAGAGAGAGAACTAGAGACCGAGTTAGATCGAGAGAGAGGTCGAGATGGAGATAGAGGTTGAGAGAGAGAAAGAGATAGAGATAGAGGTAGAGATAGAGATAGAGATCGTGATAGAGTTAGAGATAGAGACAGAGAGAGAAATAGAGATGGAAATAAAGAAAGAGACTGAGTTAGATAGGGATAGAGATAGAGAGAGCGATAGAGATAGAGTTTGAGGTAGAGATTGAGAGAGAGTTAGAAATAGTGACAGAGATGAAGGTAGAGATAGAGGTAGAGGTTGAGATAGAGATAGAGTTGGAGATAGTGTTGGAGATAGAGAGAGAGAGAGAAATGGAGATAGAGGTCGAGATGGAGATAGAGATAGAGGTACAGGTAGAGATAGAGTTAGAGATAGAAATAGAGTTAGAGATAGAGTTAGAGGTAGAGATAGAGAGATATAGAGACAGATAGTGATAAAGAGATAGAGAGGGATAAAGATAGAGATAGGGAGATAGAGATAGCGATAGTGCGAGGTGGAGATAGAGAGAGTGACAGAGAGAGATAGGGTTAGAGATAGTGGTAGGGGTAGATAGAGGGATGGAGAGCGAGATAGAGTTAGTTAGAGAGGTTGAGGTACAGATAGGGATAGAGTTAGAGATAGAGTTAGAGGTAGAGATATATAGAGAGGTGGGGTTAGGGATACAGATTGAGATAGTGGCAGAGCTTGAATTAGAGATAGAGGTAGAGATAGTGATAGAGTTGGAGTTAGAGATAGAGAGAGAGAGAGAGAGAGAGAGAGAGAGTAATAGAGATAGTGAAAGAGGCCGAGATAGATAGAGATAGAGGTAGAGATGGAAATAGAGATAGAGTTAGAGATAGAGATAGAGAGGGAAATAGAGACGGAGAAAGATAGAGACTGAGTTAGATAGGGATAGAGGTAGACATAGAGATAGAAGTAGAGAGAGATAAAGATAGAGCTGGAAGTAGAGATAGAGCTGGAGGTAGAGTTGGAGATAGCGGTACAGATAGAGATAGAGATAAAGTATTGTTAGAGATAGAGGTATAGATGGAGATAGATATAGAGGAAGGGTTAGGGATACAAATATAGATAGTGACCGAGTTAAGGTGGAGCTAGAGATAGAGATAGAGATAGAGATAGAGGTAGAGATAGAGATAGAGATAGAGTTAGAGATAGTGGTAGAGATAGAGAGAGACAAATAGAGAAAGAGACCGAGTTAGATAGAGATAGAGGTAGAGATAGAGATAGAGTTGAGATAGATTTAGAGATAGAGAGAGAAATAGTGATAGAGATGGAGATAGAGGTAGATATAGATATAGAAGTAGAGGTGGAGATAAAGGTAGAGATAGAGAGAGAGAGAGAAATGGAGATAGAGGTCGAGATGGAGATAGAGATAGAGGTACAGGTAGAGATAGAGTTAGAGATAGAGATAGAGTTAGAGATAGAGTTAGAGGTAGAGATAGAGAGATATGGAGACAGATAGTGATAAAGAGATAGAGAGGGATAAAGATAGAGATAGGGAGATAGAGATAGATAGCGATAGAGCGAGGTAGAGATAGAGAGAGTGACAGAGAGAGATAGGGATAGAGATAGCGATAGAGGTAGATAGAGAGATGGAGAGCGAGATAGAGTTAGTGAGAGAGGTTGAGGTACAGATAGGGATAGAGTTAGAGATAGAGTTAGAGGTAGAGATATATAGAGAGGTGGGGTTAGGGATGCAGATTCAGATAGTGGCAGGGTTTGAATTAGAGATAGAGGTAGAGATAGTGATAGAGTTGGAGTTAGAGATAGAGAGAGAGAGAGAGAGAGAGAGAGAGAGTACTAGAGATAGTGAAAGAAGCCGAGATAGATAGAGATAGAGGTAGAGATGGAAATAGAGATAGAGGTAGAGATAGAGAGAGAAATTGTGATAGAGATAGAGGTAGAGGTAGAGACAGAGGCAGAGATCGGGAGGGAGAGAGAAATAGAGATAGAGATAGAGACCGAGGTAGAGATGGAGATAGAGGAAGAGAGAGGGGAAGAGATATAGATAGAGGTAGAGATAGAGATGCAGATAGAGTTGAGATAAAGTTAGATTAAGAGATAGAGTAAAAGATCGACTTAGATAGAGCTAGATAAAGATAGAGGTAGAGGTAGATATAGAGATACAGATAGAGTTGAGATAAAGATAGAGTTAAAGATAGACATAGGGATGGACATAGAGTTCGAGATAGAGATATAGTTTGAGATAGTGGTAGAGATTCAGATAGAGGCAGATAGAGAGATAGAGATAGAGATAGAGATCGAGATAAAGGTAGAGGTAGAGACTGAGGTAGAGATAGGGGGAGAGAGAGAAATAGAGATAGAGATAGAGACCGAGTTAGATAGAGATAGAGGTCGAGATGGAGATAGAGGTAGAAAGAAAGAAATAGATAGAGATAGAGATAGAGATAGTGATAGAGTTAGAGATAGGGACAGAGAGACCGAGTTACATAGAGATAGAGGTAGAGATGGAGATTGAGGTAGAGAGATAGATAAGATGGACGTTGAGGTAGAGTAGAGATAGAGGTAGAGAAAGAGACAGAGATAGAGGTAGAGAAAGGAAGAGAGATAGAGATAGAGATAGAAATAGAGAGAGAAGTAGAGGTAGAGGTAGAGATAGCGAGAGAGATAAAGTTAATGAGAGAGGTTGAGGTAGAGATAGAGATAGAGTTAGACGTAGAAATAGAAATGGAGATAGAGATAGAGTAAGCGATAGAGGTAGAGATAGAGCTAGAGAGAGATAGAGATAGAGATAGAAATAGAGATAGAGATAGAGGTAGAGACAGAGGTAGAGATAGAGAGATAGAGAGAAATAGAGATAGAGATAGAGACCGAGTCAGATAGAGATAGAGGTAGAGAGAGATAGAGATAGGGTTAGAAATAGAGATAGAGATAAATTTGAGATATGGAACGAGTTAGTGATAGGCATAGAGATAGAGATAAAGTTAGATTTAGAGATAGAGTTGGAAATAGCTAGAGAAATAGAGATAGAGATTGAGAGACAGGCAGAGAGGCAGATAGAGATGGAGATAGAGGTAGGGATAGAGATGGAGATAGACTTAGAGATAGAGATAGAGTTAGAGTTAGAGATAGAGATAGAGAGGGAAATAGAGACGGAGAAAGATAGAGACTGAGTTAGATAGGGATAGAGGTAGACAAATAGAGATAGAAGTAGAGAGAGAGATAAAGATAGAGCTGGAGGTAGAGATAGAGATAGAGGTAGAGTTGGAGATAGTGGTACAGATAGAGATAGAGATAAAGTATTGTTAGAGTTAGAGGTATAGATGGAGATAGATATAGAGGAAGGGTTAGGGATACAAATATAGATAGTGACCGAGTTAAGGTGGAGCTAGAGATAGAGATAGAGATAGAGATAGAGATAGTGGTAGAGATAGAGAGAGAGAAATAGAGAAAGAGACCGAGTTAGATAGAGATAGAGGTAGAGATGGAGATAGAGATAGAGTTGAGATAGATTTAGAGATAGAGATAAATTTAGAGATAGAGAGAGAAATAGTGATAGAGATGGAGATAGAAGTAGATATAGACATAGACGTAGAGGTAGAGATAAAGGTAGAGATAGAGAGAGAGAGAGAGAAATAGAGATAGAGGTAGAGATGGAGATAAAGTTAGAGATAGAGAGAGGAATGGTGAAAGAGATTGAGCTAAAGGTAGATAGAGAGATGGAGATAGATATAGCGGTAGAGGTAGAGACAGACGTAGAGATAGAGAGAGAGAAGTAGAGATAGAGATAGAGATCAAGTTAGATAGAGATAGAGGTCGAGATGGAGATAGAGGTAGAAAGAGAAAGAGGTAGAGCTAGAGGTAAAGATAGAGATAGAGATAGAGTTGAGATAGAGATAGAGTTGGAGATAGACGTAGATATAGAGATAGAGATAGACATAGAGGTAGAGATAGAGTTAGAGATAGAGATAGAGTTAGAGACAGAGAGAGAAATAGAGATGGAGATAAAGATAGAGACCGAGTTAAAGAAGGATAGAGATCGAGAGAGAGATAGAGAGACATAGAGCTGGAGATAGAGATAGAGATAGAGATAGAGTTAGAGGTAGAGATGGATAGAGTGTTAGAGAGAGCGATAGAGATAGATATAGTAATAAAGATAGATAGAAAGATTGGAAGCGAGATAGAGTTAGTGAGAGTGGTTGAGGTAGAGATAGAGATAGAGATGGAGAAAGAGTTAGAGGTAGAGATAGAGATAAAGATAGAGAGAGAGATCGAGATAGAGTTAGGGAGAGATAGAGAGAGAGATACAGATAGCTTTTGAAATAGTGATAGAGATATATAGAGAGAGAGCGATAAAGATAGAGACCGAGTTCGAAAAAGATAGAGATAGAGATTGAGATAGTGGTAGAGAGCTAGGTAGAGATAGAGATAGAGGTGGGGGTAGAGGTAGAGATAGAGAGAGAGATAGAGTTAGTGTGAGAGGTTCAGTTAGAGACAGAGATAGAGATAAAGATAGAGTTAAAGTGAGAGGTAGAGATAGAGATAGAGAGAAAAGTAAAGGTAGAGGTAGAGATAGAGAGAGAGGTGAAGTTAGTGAGAGAGGTTGAGGTAGAGATAGAAGTAAAGATAGAGATAGAGATATGGATAGAGATAGAGCTAGAGGTAGAGGTTGAGGTAGAGATAGAGAGAGATAGAGAGAGAGAAAGAGATAGAGATAGTGATAGAGATAGATTTCGAGATGGAGATTGAGATACAGAGAGAGAGATAGGTCGAGATAGAGCTTGAGTGTGGGATAGAGATAGAGTTAGAGTTGAGATAGAGATAGATTAGAGAAAGACATAGAGGTAGAGATAGACATAGAGATCGAGATAGATTTGGATACAGAGACATAGTTAGAGATAGAGATAGAGATAGGGATGGAGATAGAGATAGAGAACGAGTTAGATAGAGATACTGGTAGAGGTGTAGGTAGAGATAAAGAGAGAGGCAGAGTAAGCGAGAGAGGTTGAGGTAGAGATAGAGATAAAGTTAGAATTAGAGGTAGAGATAAAGATAGAGATAGAGATAGAGTAAGAGATTGAGGTAGAGATAGAGATAGAGGCAGGGTTAGGGATACAGATAGAGATAATGACAGAGATAGAGATAGATATAGAGGTAGAGATAGAGTTAGTGATGGAGAAAGAGTTAGAGATAGAGAGATATATAGAGATACAGATAGAGATAGAGATAGAGATAGAGACCGAGTTAGATAGAGATAGAGGTAGAGATGGAGATAGAGGTAAAGAGAGAGATAGAGGTAGATGTAGAATTGGAGATAGAGATAGAGATAGAAATGGAGATGAAATGGAATTTGATCTAGAGATAGAGATAGCGTTAGGGGTAGAAATAGAGATAGGTTTGAAGATAGATGTCGAGATAGAGACATAGATAGAGAGAGGTAGAGGTAGTGGTCGAGCTAGAGAGAGAAATAGAGAGAGAGATAGAGTTATTGAGAGAGGCTGAGGTAGAGATAGATGGAGATAGAGATGGAGAGACATAGAGATCTGGATAGAGATAGAGGTAGAGGTAAAGTTAGAGGTAGAGATAGAGATAGTGATAGAGGTAGTGATAGAAATGGAGATAGAGATAGAGAAAATGACAGAGATAGAAGTAGAGATAGAGATTGAGATATAGATAGTGATAAAATAAAGGATAAAGGTAGAGATCGAGTGATACAGATAGATATAGAGATAGAGGTAGAAATAGAGTGAGGGATAGAGAGATAGAGATAGATATAGAGATAGAGATAGAGAGATAGAGGTAGAGATGAAGAGAGATCGAGAGATAGAGGTAAAAATAGAGATAGGGATAGAGAGATAGAGGTAGAGATAGAGCTGGAGATAGTGATAGAAATGGAGATACAGACGGAGATTGGGATAGAGTAAGAGATAAGTTAGAGATAGAGATAGAGATAGATATAGAGATAGAGTATAGTTGGGGGTATAGGTATAGATGGAGATAGAGATAGAAGTAGGGTTCGGGATAAGATAGAGAGGTAGAAATAGAGACAGAGTTAGAGATAGAGAGTGAGATATAGATAGAGATAGAGACCGAGTTAGATAGAGGTAGAGATAGAGATGGAGATAGAGGTAGAGAAAGTGATAGAGATAGAGATAGAGATAGAGACCGAGTTAGATAGAGATAGAGATAGAGATAGAGACCGTGTTAGATAGAGGTAGAGATAGAGATGGAGATAGAGGTAGAGAAAGTGATAGAGATAGCGATAGAGATAGAGACCGAGTTAGATAGAGGTAGAGATAGAGATGGAGATAGAGGTAGAGAAAGTGATAGAGATAGAGATAGAGATAGAGATAGAGACCGAGTTAGATAGAGGTAGAGATAGAGATGGAGATAGAGGTAGAGAAAGTGATAGAGATAGAGATAGAAATAGAGATAGAGATAGAGATAGAGACCGAGTTAGATAGAGGTAGAGATAGAGATGGAGATAGAGGTAGAGAAAGTGATAGAGATAGAGATAGAGATAGAGATAGAGATAGAGATAGAGATAGAGATAGAGACCGAGTTAGATAGAGGTAGAGATAGAGATGGAGATAGAGGTAGAGAAAGTGATAGAGATAGAGATAGAGATAGAGATAGAGATAGAGACCGTGTTAGATAGAGATAGAGATGGAGATAGAGTTAGAGTTAGAGATAGAGATCGAAATCGAGATCGAGATAGTGATAGAGCTGGAGATAGAGGTAGAGATAGTGAGAGAAGTTGAGGTAGAGATAGAGTTAGAGGTAGAGATAGAGTTAGAGGTAGAGATAGAGGTAGAGATAAATGTAGAGATAGAGATAGACACAGAGACAGAGCTAGAGATAGAAATAGAAATGGAAATAGAGATATAAATGGAGGTAGAAATAGAGATAGAGAAATATATAGAGTTAGAGATAGAGGTATATGTGGAAATGGAGATAGAAGTAGGGTTATGGAAACAGATAGAGATTATGAAGAGATAGAGGTAGAGATTGAGATAGAGTTAGTGATAGAGAGTGAGATATACATAGAGATAGTGACCGATTTAGATAGAGATAGAGATGAGGATAAAGGTAGAGAGATAAAGGTAGATATAGAGATAGAGAGAGCTAGAGGTAGAGATAGAAATAGAGATAGTGGTAGAGGTAGAGATAGAAATGGAGTATAGTTAGAAATAGAGATAGAGGTATGGTTAGGGATAGAGAAATAGATAGTGTCAGAAATAGAGGTAGAGATAGAGATAGAGGTGGAGGTAGATATATATATATATATATATAAGTAGAGATAGACATAGAGATAGAGATATAGTTAGAAATAGAGACAGAGTTAGAGATGGGGAAAGAGATAGAGAATGAGTTAGATAGAGAAAGAGGTAGAGATGGAGATAGAGGTAGTGAGAGAGATAGAGATAGAGGTGGAGATATACATAGAGGTATAGATCGTGTTAGAGACAGAGCTATAAATGGGGAAAGTTATAGAGATAGGGATAGGGATACAGATAGAGATCGAGATAGATCTGGAGTAAGAGATGGAGGTAGAGATGGAGATAGATATAGAGATAGAGAGTGCGATAGAGATGGAGATAGAGCTAGCATACGAGATAGAGGTAGAGATAGAGATAGAGATTGAAAACAGCGATAGAGAGAGAAGTAGAGGTTAGAGATAGGGATAAAGTTGGAGGTAATGAGAGAGGTTGAGGTCGAGGTAGAAATAGAGATAGAGATAGAGTAAGTTATGGAGATAGAGATAGAAATAGAGATAGAGAGAGAGATATAGATAGGGATAGAGATCGCGATAGCATTAAAGATAGAGATAGAAATAGAGATAGAGATAGAGAGAGCTAGAGATAGAGGTAGAGCTAGCGTAAGAGATAGAGATAGAGGTAGAGATAGACATAGAGATAGAGATGGGGTTGGAGAAAGAGACAGAGTTAGAGATAGAGAGAGAGATAGAGAAAGATAGAGAGATAGAGATAGAGGTAGAGGCAGAGATAGAGATCGGAATAGAGGTAGAGATAGAGAGAGAGATAGAGATGTAAATGGAGAAGGAAGTGGAGATAGTGATGGAGTTAGAGATAGAGGTAGAGATAGAGACAGAGATAGTTAGACATAGAGATAGAGCTAGCGTAATAGATGGAGGCAGCGATAGAGATGGAGGTAGAGATAGAGATAGACATCGAAATAGACATAGAGATCGAGATAGAGATAGAGATAGAGGTAGAGTTCGAGATAGAGTAGTAGATGGAGGTAGAGATAGCGATAGAGAGTGAAAGAGATAGAGGTACGTATAGAGATAGAGATAGAGCATAGTTAGAGATAGAGGTATAGATGGAGATAGAGATAGAGGTAGGGTTAGGGATACAGACAGAGATAGTGACAGAGATAGAGGTAGAGATTGAGACAGAGTTAGAGATAGAGACAGAGTTAGAGATAGCGATAGACATAGAGACTGAGCTAGATAGAGATAGAGGTAGAGATGGAAATAGTGGTAGAGATAGAGATAGAGATAGACAGAAATAGAGATAGAGATAGATAGAGATAGAGATAGAGGTGGAGATAACGATAGAGATAGAGGTAGAAATACAGATGGAGATAGAGATAGAGATTGAGATATAAATAGAGAGAGAGAGGCGTAGAGAGAGATAGAGATAGAGATAGAGCTCGATAGGAAGATAGAGATAGAGATACAGATACAGATACAGATAGAGATACAGGTAGAGGTAGAGATGGACATATAGATAGAGATAGAAATAGAGATAGAGATCGAGATGGGGATAGAAGTAGAGGTAGAGATAGAACTAGAGATAGAGGTAGAGAGACAGAGATAGAGAGAGATGGAGGCAGAGATATTCAGAGGGATAGAGATACAGGTAGAGAGCGAGCTAGAGATAGTGGAAGAGGTAGAGATAGAGATACAGGTAAAGAGAGACAGAAAGAAAGGTGGAGTTAGAGGTAGAGGTGGAGCGCGATATGGAAATAGAGATAGAGATAGAGATAGAGGTAGAGATAAAGATAGACGGACAGTTAGAGGCAGAGATAAACCTGGAGATAAATGTAGTGTTAGAGATAGGGGTAGAGATATAGATAGAGAGAGAGAGAGAGAGTGATAGAGTAAGAGATAGAGGTAGGGAAAGAGAGAGATGGAGATAGAGGTGGAGATAGAGATGGAGATAGAAATAGAGGTGGAGGTTGAGATAGAGATAGAGTTAGAAATAGAGCTAGAGATAGAGTTAGAGATAGAGATATAGATGGAGAAAGAGATAGAGGTAAGGATAGGGATACAGATTGTGATAGAGATAGACATAGAGATGTAGATAGAGAGAGAGTAAGAGATAGGGATAGAGATAGAGATAGAGATAGAGATGGAGATAGAGAGAGAGAGATAGGGCTAGCGTAAGAGATAGAAGAAGAGATAGAGTTAGAGATAGAGGTAGAGGTAGAGATAAACCTAGAGATAGAGATTGACTTAGATATAGAGATAGAGGTGGGGATAGGGATACAGATTGTGATAGAGATAGAGATATAGATGTAGATAGAGAGAGAGTAAGAGATAAGGATAGAGATAGAGATAGAGGTGGAGATAGAGAGAGAGATAGAGCTAGTGTAGGAGATAGAGGTAGAGAAAGAGATAGAGAAATAGAGAGAGACTGAGATAGAGTTGGAGACAGAGATATTGAAAGGGATAGAGATACAGCCAGATAGCGAGCTAGAGATAGTGGAAGAGTTAGAGTTAGAGATTCAGGTAAAGAGACTGAGAAAGGTAGAGATAGAGGTCGAGGTGGAGAGTGATATGTAGATAGAGATGGAGATAAAGGTAGAGATAGAGGAAGAGATAGAGGAAGAGATAGAGGTAGAGATAGAGATTGAGGTGGAGAGAGAGAGAGATAGAGATAGAAATGAATGTAGTGATAGAGATAGAGGTAGAGATAGAGATAGCGTAAGAGATAGAGATAGAGAGAGAGGCAGAGGTAAAAGTAGGAATAGAGATAGATTTCTAGAGAGAGATTGAGTTAATGAGAGAGGATGAGGTAGAGCTAGAGATAGAGTTAGAGTTAGTGGTAGAGATATAGATAGAAATGGAGTTGGAGATGGCGATAGAGATAAAGATAGAGACAGTGATATAGAGATAGAGGTAGAGATCGAAATGGAGATAGAGATAGAGTAACAGATTGACATAGAGATAGAGATAAAGCTGGAGATAGAGTAAGAGATAGGGGTAGAGCTAACTATCGAGTTGGAGATAGAGTGAGATAGAGATGGAAATAAAGATAGAGATGGAGATAGAGATACAGTTAGAAGTATAAATAGAGATAGAGATCGAGGTAGAGAGAGATAGAGATTGAGATAGAACAAGAGGTAATGATTGAAATACAGATAGATAGAGGTAGAAATAGAGAAAGGGATAGAAGTAGAGGCAGAGCGAGGGATAGATAGAGATGGAGATAGAGATACAGGTAGCGATAGAGATAGAGATAGAGATAGTGATAGAGATAGTGATAAAGATAAAGCTATCGTAAGAGACAGAGGTAGAGATAGAGATAGAGATAGGGATAGAGATAGAGTTAGATAGAGAAAGAGGTCATGATAGAGATAGAGATTGGTATCGGTAGAGATAGAGATAGAGGTAGCGAAAGAGTTAGAGATAGAGATATGGATAGATAGACATAGAGGTAGAGATAGAGATAGAGATGGAGATAGAAGTAGAAATAGGGATAGAGATAGAGATAGAAGTAGAGATAGAGATAGATGTAGAGAGCGATAGAGAGTTAGCGGTAGAGAGAGAGAGATAGAGTGTGATAGAGACAGTGATAGAGATAGAGATAAATTTAGTGATAGAAATATAGGTAGAATCATAGAATCATAGAATCATAGAAGTTACAACATGGAAAGATAGAGAGATAGAGATAAAGGTAGATTTGGAGGTAGAGAGAGAGATCGAGATAGAGGTGGAGGTGGAGATAAAGGGAGAGATGGAGGTCGAGGTAGAGATGGTGATGTAGCTAGAGATAGAGAGAGAGAGATGGAGATTGAGATAGAGATAGAGCGATAGAGATAGAGGTAGACATAGAGATAGAGATAGGGAGAGATAGAGATAGAGTTATAGATACAGGTATGGATGGAGAAAGAGATTGAGGTGGAGATAGAGATAGAGTTAGAGGTATAAATAGAGATAGAGGTAGAGAGAGAGAGAGATTGAGATAGAACAAGAGGTAGTGATTGAGATACAGATAGATAGAGGTAGAAATAGAGATAGGGATAGAAGTAGAGGTAGAGTGATAGAAAAATAGAGATTGAGATAGAGATACAGGTAGCGATAGAGATAGTGATAGAGATAGTGATAAGGATAAAGCTATCGTAAGAGATAGAGGTAAAGATTGAGATCGAGATAAGGATAGAGATAGGCGTAGATATAGAGAAAGATGTAGAGATAGAGTTAGATAGAGGAAGAAATCGAGGTAGAGATAGAGAAATGGAGATAGAGGTTGTTATAGGTAGAGATAGAGGTAAAGATAGTGAAAAAGTTAGAGATAGAGATATGGATAGATAGAGGTAGAGATAGAGATAGCGAAAGAGTTAGAGATAGAGATATGGATAGATAGAGATAGAGGTAGAGAGAGAGATAGATATAGATGTAGAGATTGAGCTCGAGAGGGAGATAGAGATAGAGATAATAATGGACATAGAGAGAGCTAGCATAAGAGATAGAGATAGAGATAGAAGTAGAGGTAGAGATAGAACTAGAGATAGAGATAGAGATGGGCATAGATATAGAGGTAGAGAGATAGATAGAGGTAGAGATAGGCAGAGATATAGAGGTAGACAGGTAGAGATAGAGATAGAGACAGAGATATTGAGAGGGATAGAGATACAGGTAAAGAGCGAGCTAGAGATCGTGGAAGAGGTAGAGATAGAGATACAGGTAAAAAGAGAGAGGCAGGTAGAGATAGAGATAGAGGTGGACAGTGATATGGAGATAGAGATAGAGATAGAGATGGAGATGGAGATGGAGATGGAGATGGAGATGGAGATGGAGATGGAGATAGAGATAGAGATAGAGATAGAGATAGAGATAGAGATGGAGATGGAGATGGAGATGGAGGTAGAGATAGAGATAGAGATAAATGTAGTGATAGAGATAGAGGTAGAGATAGAGGTAGAAATGGAGATGTAGATAGAGATAGAGTTAGTGGTATAAATAAAGATAGAGATAGAGGCACAGACAGAGATAGAAATAGAGATAGAGAGAGAGAGGTAGAGATATAGATTAAGTTAGAGATAGAGATCGAGTTAGAGGTAGAAATAGAGATAGAGATAGAGATAGAAATGGAGATAGAGATAGAGATACAGATAGAGATAGCGGTAAAGATAGAGATAGAGACAGAGATAGAGGTTCAGATAGAGATAGAGATAGAGATAGAGGTATAGATGGAGTTAGAAATAGAGGTAGGGATAGGGATACAGATAGAGGTAGAGATAGGGGTATAGATGGAGAAAGAGATATAGGTAGGGATAAGGATACAAATAGAGGTAGAGATAGAGATAGAGATACGAGATAGAGCTAGAGATAGGGATAGAGATAGAGATAGAGATAGAGTTACAGATAGAGGTAGAGTTTGATGTAGAATTAGAGATAGAGAAATACAGAGAAATTGAGACAGAGATAGAGATGGAGATAGAGAAGAAGATAGAGTAAGAGGTAGAGGTAGAAATAGAAATGGAGATAGAGAAAGAGATACAGATAGGGATAGAGGTAGAGATAGAGATAAAGAGAGATAGAGATAGAGATGGAGGTATAGATGGAGAAAGAGATAGAAGTAGAGATAGAGATAGAGATGGAAATTGAGTTAGAGGTAGAGATAGAGATGTTGAAAGAGTTAGAGTTAGGGAAAGGGATACCGATTGAGATAGAGATAGGGATAGAGATGGAAATAGAGATAAAGATAGAGATAGATCTAGAGTAGGAGATAGAGGTAGAGATGGAGAAAGAGGTAGAGATGGAGAAAGAGGTAGGGATAGAGATAGAGATATAAATAGAGATAGAGATGGAGATAAAGATAAAGAAAAAGATAGAGATAGAGGTAGAAGTAGAGATAGAGATAGAGAGAGAGATATAGATGCAGATTGAGATAGAGAGAGAGAGCGGTAGTGGTAGAGGTAGAGATGGAGATGGAGCTAGAGATAGATATAGAGATGGAGATTGAGATAGAGGTAGAGATAGAGGTAGAGAGAGCGATAAAGGTAGAGATAGAGATCGAGATCGAGACAGTAAAAGCGAGAGATAGAGATAGAAGTAGGAATAAAGGCACTGATAGAGATTGAGATAGTGAGGAAGATAGAGATAGAGATAGAGATAGAGAGAGAGATAGAGTTAGAAAAGGAGATAGAGATAGAGAGAGAGGTAGAGGTCGGGATAGAGACAGATTTCGAGAGAGAGATTGAGTTAATGAGAGAGGATGAGGTAGAGATAGAGATAGAGGTAGAGTTAGAGTTAGAGGTAGAGATAGAGGTAGAGATAGAGTTGGAAATGGAGATGGAGATGGCGATAGAGATAGAGATAGGGATAGTGATAAAGAGATAGAGATAGAGATAGAAATGGAGTTAGAGATATCGAAAAAGATGACATAGAGGTAGAGATAAAGAGAGATAGGGATAGAGAGAGATAGAAATAGAGGAAGAGGTAGAGCTAGAGCAAAGGATAGAGGTAGAGATCGAGATAGAGATAGTGATAAAGATAAAACTATCGTAAGAGATAGAGGTAGAGATAGAGATAGAGATAGAGATAGACATAGATATAGAGAAAGAGGTGGAGATAGAGTTAGGTAAAGGAAGAGATAGTGATAAAGACAGAGATAGATTTAGAGTTAGAGATAGATAGACATAGAGATAGAGATGGGGTAGAGGTAGAGATAGAGGCAGAGATGGAGATACAGGTAGAGATAGAGTTGCAGGTAGAGATAGAGATAGAGTGTGATAGAGACAGGGATAGAGATAGAGATAAGTCTAGTGATCGAGATAGATTTAGACAGTGAGATAGAGATAGGGATAAAAGTAGAGATGGAGATGGAGTGAGAGGTAGAGGTAGAGGTGGAGATAGAGATAGAGATGGAGGTAGACAGAAAGAAAGATAGTCGTAGAGATAAAGGTAGAGATAGAGTTGAAGAGAGTGATAGAGATAGAGATAAAGATAGAGATAGATAGAGACAGAGATGGAGATGGAGATATGGATAGAGATAGAGGTGGAGAGAGAGGTAGAGAGAGAGATAGAGGTAGAGATAGAGGGAGTGATGGAGGTAGAGGTAGAGATGGAGATGTAGCTAAAGATAGACATGGAGATGGAGATTGAGATAGAGATAGAGAAATAGAGATAGAGGTAGAGATAGAGATAAAAGCAGAGATAGAGATAGAGTTAGACAGTAAGATAGAGATCGATGTAGACAGAGATTTAGAGATAGAAAGAGAGATTAATAGAGAGATACAGGTAGAGCTAGAGATGGAGAGAGAGAGATAGAGTTGGTGAAAAGGGTGAGGTAGAGTTAGAGATAGAGATAGAGTTAGAGTTAGACGTGGAGATAGGTATCAAGATAGAGATGGAGATGGAGATGTAGATGTAGATAGAGATGCAGATGGAGATGGAGATGGAGATGTAGATAGAGATGGAGATGTAGATAGAGATAGAGATAGAGATGGACGTATAGATGGTGAAAGAGATAGAGGTATGCATCGGGATACATAAGAACATAAGAACATAAGAAATTGGAGCAGGAGTAGGCCAATCGGCCCCTCGAGCCTGCTCCGCCATTCAATAAGATCATGGCTGATCTGATCCCAACCACAAATCTAAAGAACACAAGAAGTCGGAGCAGGACCCGGCCACATAGCCCCTGGGCCCTCTCCGCCACCCACAGGGCATTGACCGATCCGAACTCAGCTTCATGTCCAATTTCCTGCCCGCTCCCCATAACCCCTAATTCCCTTTACTTCTAGGAAACTGTCTATTTCTGTTTTAAATTTATCTAATGATGTAGCTTCCACAGCTTCCTGGGGCAGCAAATTCCACAGACCTACCACCCTCTGAGTGAAGAAGTTTCTCCTCATCTCAGTTTTGAAAGAGCAGCCCCTTATTCTAAGATTATGCCCCCTAGTTCTAGTTTCACCCATCTTTGGGAACATCCTTACTGCATCCACCCGATCAAGACCCTTCACAATCTTATATGTTTCAATAAGATCGCCTCTCATTCTTCTGAACTCCAATGAGTAGAGTCCCAATCTACTCAACCTCTCCTCATATGTCCGCCCCCTCATCCCCGGGATTAACCGAGTGAACCTTCTTTGTACTGCCTCGAGAGCAAGTATGTCTTTTCTTAAGTATGGAGACCAAAACTGTATGCAGTATTCCAGGTGCGGTCTCACCAATACCTTATATAACTGCAGCAATACCTCCTTGTTTTTATATTCTATCCCCCTAGCAATAAAAGCCAACATTCCGTTGGCTTTCTTGATCACCTGCTGCACCTGCATACCAACTTTTTGATTTTCTTGCACTAGGACCCCCAGATCCCTTTGTACAGATTGTGATAAAGAGATAGAGATGGAAATAGAGATAGAGATAGAGATGGAGATGGGGTAGAGGTAGAGATAGAGGTGGAGATAGGGATAGAGATAGAGATACAGGTAGAAATAGAGATGGAGATAGAAAAGAGATAGAGATATAGGTAGAGATAGAGTTAGATAGAGATAGAGATACAGGTAGTGATAGAGGTAGAGATAGAGATAGAGCTACCCTAAGCGATACAGCTATCGTAAGAGATAGAAGTAGAGATAGAGATAGAGCTTTCGTAAGAGATAGAAGTAAAGATAGAGGTAGAGTTGGAGATGGGGATAAAGATAGAGATAGACATAGAGATAGAGATAGAGGTAGAGCTAGAGGTAGAGATAGGGAAACAGTTAGAGACAGAGATAGGGATAGATGGAGATAGAGATAGAGATAGAGTTTGATGTAGAAATAGAGATAGAGATAGACAGAGAAATGGAGACAGAGATAGAGATGTAGATAGAGTAAGTGGTAGAGGTAGAAATAGAAATGGAGATAGAGAAAGAGATACAGGTAGAGATAGAGATAAAGAGAGATAGCGATAGAGACGGAGGTATAGATGGAGAAAGAGATATAGGTAGGGGTACGGATACAGATAAAGGTAGAGATAGAGTAAGAGATAGAGGTAGAGATAGACATAAAGATAGAGAGAGAGTGGGAGTGAGATATATCTAGAGATAGAGGTAGGCATAGAGGTAGAGATAGATATAATGGCACAGAAAGAGATAAAGGTAGAGAGAAAGATAGAGATAGACGTAGACAGAGAGATAAAGATAGAGAAAGAGATAGAGAGAGAGGTAGAGATAGAACTAGAGATAGAGATAGACAAAGATATAGCGGGAGAGAGCTGGAGATAGAGATAGATATACATATATAGAGAGATAGAGAGATAGAGACAGATATTGAGAGGGATAGAGATACAGGTAGCGAGCGAGCTAGAGATAGTGGAAGAGGTAGAGATAGAGATACAGGTAAAGAGAGAGAGCAAGGTAGAGATGGAGATGGAGATACAGGTGGAGAGTGATCTGGAGATAGAGTTAGAGGTAGAGATAGAGGTAGAGATAGAGGTAGAGAGAGAGATAGAGATAGAGAGAGAGATAGATGGAGAGTTAGAGGCAGAGATAAAGATAGAGATAAATGTAGTGATAGAGATAGAGGTAGAGAGAGAGGTAGAGAGAGAGATAGAGATAGAGAGAGAGATAGAGTAAGAGATAGAGGTAGGGATAGAGATAGAGATAGAGGTCTAGATAGAGATGGAGATAGATATAGAGGTCGAGAGAGAGATAGAGATAGAGGTAGAGATAGAGATAGAGATAGAGGTAGACAAAATGTTAGAGATAGAGTTAAATGTAGCGATAGAGATAGAGGTAGACAGAGAGGTAGAGATAGAGTTTGAGATAAAGGTAGAGATAGAGGTGGAGAGAAGGATAGAGATGGGATAGAGATAGAGATAGAAGTAGGAATAAAGGCACAGATAGAGATCGTGAGGAAGATAGAGATATAGGTAGACAGAGAGATAGATATAGAGAAAGAGAGAGGTAGAGGTACAGGTAGGAATAGTGACAGATTTCGAAAGAGAAATTGAATTAATGAGACAGGATGAGCTAGAGATAGCGAAAGAGACAGAATTAGTGTTAGAGGTAGAGATAGAGATAGAGATAGAAATGGAGATGGAGATGGCGAAAGAGATAGAGAAAGAGATAGTGATGAAGAGATAGAGGTAGAGATAGAAATGGAGGTATGGATGGAGAAAGAGATTGAGGTGGAAATAGAGATAGACATAGAGATAGTGATGAAGATAAAGCTATCGTAAGAGATAGAGATAGAGACAGGGATAGAGATAGGGTTAGAGATAGATATAAATATGGAGAAAATGGTAGAGATAGAGTTAGATAGAGGAAGAGATAGAGATAGCGAAGGAGTTAGCGATCGCGATAGGGATAGATAGACAGAGATAGAGGTGATAGCGAGAGAGATAGAGTGTGATAGAGACAGAGCTAGAGATAGAGATAAATGTAGTGATAGAGATAGAGTTAGAGAGTGAGATAGAGATAGAGATAAAGGTAGAGATGTAGGTGGAGAGAGAGATTAAGATAGAGGTAGAGGTGGAGATAGAGATAGATAGAGACAGAGATGGAGATGGAGATAGAGTTAGAGATGTAGATAGAGATAGCGATGGAGGCGTAGATGGTGAAAGAGATAGTGGTAGGTATCGGGATACAGATTGAGATAGAGATAGAGAGAGAGATAGAGCTAGATTAAGAGACAGAGGTAGAGATGGAGACGGGGTAGAGTAGAGGTAGAGATAGATATATAGAGAGATAGAGATAAAGATAGAGATAGAGGTGGAGATACATGTAGAAATAGAGATGGAGATAGAGATAGAGTTAGAGGTATACATAGAGATAAAGATACAGGTAGGGAGAGAGATAGAGATAGACAAAAAGATATTGATAAAGGTAGAGATAGAGTTAGAGATAGAAATTGAGATAGAGATCGAGCTATTGTAAGAAATAGAAGTAGAGATAGACATAGAGATAGAGCTGGAGTTAGAGATAGACATAGACATAGACATAGAGATAGAGATAGAGATAGAGATAGAGTTAGATAGAGGTAGAGATAGAGATTGAGATAGAGAGAGAGGTTGAGATAGAGATAGAGAGAAATAGAAAGAGATAGAGATCGGGATACAGATAGAGGTAGAGATGGAGATAGAGAATAAGGAATAGGTAGAGCTGGAGTAAGACTTAGAGGTAGGAATGGAGATGGAGGTAGAGGTAGAGGTAAGAGATAGAGGTAGAAATAGAGATAGACGTGGTGATAGAGATGGAGATTACGATAGAGTTAGAGGTAGAAGCAGAGATAGAGCTAGAGTGAGAGATAGGGATAGTGTTAGAGATATAGATTGATGTAGAGAGAGAAAGAGGTACAGATCGAGTTAGGGAAAAGGTTAGACCTAGAGATTGGGATAGATAGACATAGAGGTAGAGATAGAGATAAAGGTAGAGATAGGTGTAGAGATAGGTGTAGAGATAGAGATAGAGATAGCGAGAGGGAGAGAGATAGAGGTAGGGAGGGAAATAGAGATAGAGGAAGAGGTAGAGCCAGAGTAAGAGATAGATGTAGAGATAGAGATGGAGATTGAGATAGAGATAGAGATAGCAGATAGAGATAGAGGTAGACATGGAGGTAGAGATAGAGATGTAGATAGAGAGATAGATAGAGATAGAGGTAGACAGAGAGATAGAGATAGAGGTTGTGAGAGAGGTACAAGTAGAGGTAGAGATATAGAGTGAGATAGAGAGAGAGATAGAGTTAGTGAGAAAGGTTGAGGTAGATTTAGAGATAGAGAAAGAGTTAGAGTTAGAGATAGAGGTAGAGGTAGAGAGGGAAACAGAGACAGAGATAGAGATAGATATAGAGGTAAGGATAGAGATAGAGGTACAGATAGAGATAGAGATAGATATAGAGATAGAGAGAGACTTAGAGACAGAGATAGAGATAGAGATACAGAGAGATAGAGGTAGAGATAGGGATAGAGGTAGACGTAGAGTTAGAGATATGTATAGATGGAGATAGAGCTAGATATATATATAGATAGAGATAGAGATATAGAGTGGGATAGAGATAGAGATAGAGAGGGAGTTAGAGATAGTGGAAGAGGTAGACATGGAGATACAGGTGGAGATAGAGATAGAGATAGATGTTGAGATAGAGCTGGAGATAGAGGTGGAGAGAGATATAGAGATGGAGAAGGAGGTACAGATAGAGATCGAGATAGAGATAGAGTTACAGGTAGAGATATCTGTAGAGATAGAGACTGAGATAGAGATAGAGATAAATGTAGTGATCGAGATAGAGGCAGACAGAGAGATAGAGAATGTTGTAGAGATAGCGATATGAGGTAGAGATAGAGAGAGAGAGACAGAGATAGAGAGAGAGAGAGAGAGAGAGAGATGGAGATAGACATAGAAATAGAGATAGATGTCGAGATGGAGAAAGAGATAGATGTCGAGATATAGATAGGCAATAAAGGCCGGCCTCACCAGGGACGCCCACATCTCATGAACGAATAAAAAATTGAAATAGAGATAGAGGGAGCGATAAAGGTAGAGATGGAGGTAGAGAAATAAGTAGAGAGAGATAGAGAGAGAGTTAGAGATAGAGAGAGTTAGAGATAGAGATAGAGATAAAGGTATAGATAGAGATAGTGGTAGAGAGCGAGACAGAGATAGTGATAGAGAGAGAGATAAAGGTAAACGTGGAGATAGAGACAGAAATAGAGATGGCGATTGAGGTAGAGACAGAGAGAGAGAGAGATACAGATAGATATTCAGGTGGAGAGAGATAGAGATACAGATACAGATAGAGGTAGAGGTAGAGATAGAGATAGACAGAGAAATAGAGTTGGAAATTGAGGCAGATAGAGAGACGTGGAGATAGAGATAGAGGTGTACATGGAGGTAGAGGTAGAGGTAGGGGTAGAGATAGAGGCAGAGATAAAGATAAAGGTAGAGCTAGAGATAGAGATAGGGATAGGGATAGAGGTAGAGAGAGCGATAGAAATAGAGATAAGGTAGAGAGTTAGAGAGAGCGATAGAGATAGAGGTAGAGATAGAAATAAAGGTAGAGATAAAGGTGGAGAGAGAGATAGTGATAGAAATAGAGATAAAGATTAAGATAAAGGGAGAGAGAGGTGGAGATAGAGATTGAGATAGAACTGGAGATAAAGACAGAGATAGAGATAGACATAGAGATGGAGATAGAGATAATGGTAGAGATAGAGATAGCGATAGAGCAGAAAGATAGAGATGGAGATAAAGGTTGAGATAGAGGTGGAGATAGAGATAGAGATAGAGATAGAGTTAGAGGTAGAGATAGAGATGGAAATTGAGGCAGAGAGAACGATAAGGGTAGAGACAAGTATAGTGATGGAGGTGGAGGGAGAAAAAGAGATAGAGATAGAGATGGAGAGAGAGGTAGAGGTAGAGATAGAGATAGAGGTGGAGGGAGAAATAGAGATAGAGATAGAGATAGAGATAGAGAGATAGAGATGGAGATAGAGGTAGAGGTAGAGATAGAGATAGAGGTGGAGGGAGAAATAGAGATAGAGATAGAGATAGAGAGATAGAGATGGAGATAGAGGTAGAGGGAGAGATAGAAATTGAAATAGAGAGATCGATAGAGATAGAGATAGAGATAGAGATCGGGGTACGGGTAGAGATAGAGATAGAGATAGAGGTAGAGAGGGTGAGAGATAGAGATAGAGATGGAGATAGAGATAGATAGAGAGATAGAGATGGAGATAGAGATAGATAGAGAGATTGAGAATGAGATTCAGATAGAGATAGAGAGATTCAGATAGAGATAGAGGTAGATATATATATATAGAGAGAGAAATATGGAGCGATGTCAAGATAGAGATAGAGATAGAGGTAGACAGAGTGATAGAGGTAGAAATAGTGAGAGAGAGATAGAGATAGGGGGTAGAGATAGAGGTAGCAATAAAGGTAAAGAGAGAAATAGAGACATAGATTGAGATAGAGAGACATGGTGCGATAGAGAGAGATACAGAGAGAGGTGGAGATAAAGGTAGAGATAGAGATAGAGTTGAGAGAGAGATAGAGACAAATGTAGAGAGAGAAATAGAGATAGAGATAGGGAGAGAGATAGAGATAGAAATAGAGATGGAGAGAGAAATAGAGATGGAGATTGAGGCAGAGAGAGCTAGATAGAGATAGAAATTGAGAGAGAGATAGGAAGAGAGATAGAGAAAGAGGTAGAGATATAGGTAGAGATAGAGTTAGAGTTAGAGGTAGAGATAGAGATAGAGATGGAGATAGAGGTAGAGAGAGAGATAGAGATTGAAATAGAGAGAGATAGAGAGAGAGAAAGAGATAGAGATAGGGGTACAGGTAAAGATAGAGATAGAGATAGAGGTAGAAAGGGTGAGAGATAGAGATAGAGGTGGAGAGTGATAGAGATAGATAGAGATAGAGATGGAGATATAGATAGAGAGATTGAGAATGAGATTGAGATAGAGAGATTGAGATAGAGATAGCGGTAGAGAGAGAGAGAGAGAGAGAGAGAGAGGGAGAAATATAGATAGATGACAAGATAGAGATAAAGATAGAGATAGAGGTAGAGAGAGAGTGATAGAGGTAGAAATAGAGATAGAGATAGTGAGAGAGAGCGAGATAGAGATAGAGATAGAGAGAGGGGGTAGAGATAGAGGTAGAGATAAAGGTAAAGAGAGAAATAGAGATATAGATTGAGATAGAGATAGAGAGTCATAGTGCGATAGAGACAGATAGCGAGAGATGGAGATAAAGGTAGAGATAGAGATAGAATTGTGAGAGAGCTAGAGATAAAGGTAGAGAGAGAAGTAGAGGGAGAGATAGAGAGAGAGATGGAGATAGGGAGAGAGATAGAGATAGAGAGAGATAGATAAAGGTAGAGATAGAGGTAGAGATAGAAATAGAGAGAGAGATAGAGGTAGAGGTAGAAATAGAGATAGAAATAGAGAGAGAGATAGAGGTAGAGATGGAGATAGAGATAGAAATAGAGAGAGATATAGAGGTAGAAATAGAGGCAGACAGAGATAGCGATAGTTAGAGATAGAGGTGGAGATAGAGATAGAGATGGAGATAGAGATAGGGATAGAGGTGGAGATAGAGGTAGAGATAGACGTAGAGATAGAGGGGGAGATGGAGATGGAGTTAGATATAGAAAAAGAGATAAAGATAAAGGTAGAGAAAGAGATAAACGTAGAGATAGAGACAGAATTAGAGATGGCGATTGACACAGAGAGAGAGAGATACAGATAGAGATTCAGGTGGAGAGAGATAGAGATACAGATACAGATAGAAGTAGAGGTAGTGATAGACAGAGAAATAGAGATGGAAATTGAGGCAGATAGAGAGAGGTGAAGATAGAGTTAGAGGTGTACGTGGAGGTAGAGGTAGAGGGAGAGATAGAGGCAGAGATAAAGATAAAGGTAGAGATAGAGATACAGATAGAGGTAGAGGGAGCGATAGAAGTAGAGGTAAGGTAGAGAGAGATAGAGATAGAGGTAGAGATAGAAATAAAGGTAGAGATAGAGGTGGAGAGAGAGATAGTGACAGAGATAAAGATTGAGATAGAGGGAGAGAGAGTTTGAGATAGAGATTGAGATAGAACTGGAGGTAAAGACAGAGATAGAGATAGAGATAGAGATAGAGATAGAGATAGAGATAGAGATAGAGATGGAGGTAGAGATAGAGATAGAGATAAAGTTGAAGATAGAGACGGAGAAGAAAGTCAGAGATAGAAATAGGGAGAGATAGAGATAAAGATAGAGACAGAGGTAAAGAGAGAGATAGAGATAGAAATTGAGAGAGAGATAGCGAGAGAGATTGAGTTCGACGTGCAGGTAGAGATAGAGGTAGAGATTGAGATAAAGAAAGAGATAGAAATATAGATAGATTTCAAGATAGAGATAGAGATAGATGTCGAGATGGAGATAGAGATAGAGGTAGAGAGAGTGATATCGGTAGAAATAGCGATAGAGATAGTGAGAGAGAGAGAGAGATGGAGATAGCGATAGAGATAGAGATAGATATAAAATAAAGGTAGAGATAGAGGGGACAGAGGTTTAGAGATAGAGATAGAGGTAGAGATAGAGGTAGAGGTGGAGATAGAGATAGAGAGAGAGATAGAGGTAGATGTCGAGATGGAGATAGAGATCGAGGTAGAGAGAGTGATAGAGGTAGAAATAGAGATAGAGATAGTGAGCGAGAGAGAGATAGAGATACAGATAAAAATAAAGGTAGTGGTAGAGATAGAGATAAAGATAAAGGTAGAGATAGAGGGGACAGAGGAATAGAGGTAGAGATAGAGGTAGAGATAGAGATAGAGTTAGAGAGAGAGATAGAGAGAGAGATAGAGGTAGAGATAGAGATAGATGTCGAGTTAGAGATAGAGATAGAGATAGAGGTAGAGAGAGAGATCGAGGTAGAGATAAAGGTAGTGAGAAATAGAGATAGAGAAAGAGATACAGAGAGAGATAGAGATAAAGGTAGAGATAGAGGTAGAGAGAGATACATTTAGAGATAGAGATTGAGATAAAGATAGAGAGATAGAGTTAGATATAGAGTTAGAGAGA